>NW_028188945.1:1372500-1495000 GCF_054131305.1 Coturnix japonica | reverse complement strand
GCCCGCTCGGAGCCGGGTAGACCGTGCCGACCTAGTCGAGCCGCATAGGCAGCGACCCCTAGCCCCCGCCGCCGTGAACGACGGCCCGCTCGGAGCCGGATAGACCGTGCCGACCTAGACGAGCCGCACAGGCAGCGACCCCTAACCGCCGCCGCCGAGCACCACGGCCCGCTCGGAGCCGGGTAGACCGTGCCGACCTAGTCGAGCCGCATGGGAAGCGACGCCTAGCCGCCGGCGCCGTGCCCCCCCCCCCCTTAGTCCCCCCCCCCCCCCCCCTCTTCCCCCCCCCCCCGGAGACGCTCGAAGCCGGGTACACATTGCCGGCGCAGCGGAGCAGCCACGAGAGCGGCACTTGGCCACTTCCGCGGAACGTTCGAGCCGAGCTGAGTCCGCCTGGAGAGGCTGGACCGTGTCGCCGCGGCTCAGATCGCCCGACTCCGCCGAGGAGCGTCCGAGCCGAGCGGAACCCGCCGGGAGCGGTTGGACCGTGCCGGCGCACTCGAGCCGCCGCGGCTCAGATCGCCGGATGCCGCCGAGGAACGTCCGAGCTGAGCGGAGCCCGACGGGAGAGGCTGGACCGTGCCAGCGCACCCGAGCCTCCGCGGCTGAGACCCCCCTGATGCCGCCGCAGAACGTCCGAGCCGAGCCCGCCGAGAGCGGTTGGACCGTGCTGGCACACTCGAGCCGTCGCGGCTCAGATCGCCGGACGCCGCCGAGGAACGTCCGTGCCAAGCGGAGCCCGACGGGAGAGGCTGTGCAGTGCCGGCGCACTCCAGCCGCCGCGGCTCAGATCGCCCGACTCCGCCGAGGAGCGTCCGAGCCGAGCGGAACCCGCCGTGAGCGGTTGGACCGTGCCGGCGCAGTCGAGCCGCCGCGGCTCAGATCGCCGGACGCCGCCGAGGAACGTCCAAGCTGAGCGGAGCCCGCCGGGAGAGGCTGGACCGTGTCGGCGCACCCGAGCCTCCGCGGCTGAGACCCCCCGGATGCCGCCGCGGAACGTCCGAGCCGAGCCGAGCCTGCCGAGAGCGGTTGGACCGTGCCGGCGCACTCGTGCTGCCGCGGCTCAGATCGCCGGACGCCGCCGAGGAACGTCCGTGCCGAGCGGAGCCCGCCGGGAGAGGCTGTGAAGTGCCGGCGCACTCGAGCCGCCACGGCTGAGACCCCCCTTACACCACCGAGGAACGTCCGAACCGAACGGAGCCCGCCGGGAGAGGCTGGACCGTGCCGGCGCACACGAGCCTCCGCCCTGGCCAGCGGTTGCTGCACGTCCGGCTCGAGTTGGTCGGCACGGTCTACCCGGCTCCGAGCGGACAGAAGCTCATGCGGCGGTGGCCAGGGGTCGCTGAGCGGCGGCCGGCTCACGTCGGCACGGTCTACCCTGCTCCGCCGCGGACGCTAGAGGTCGCTGACGGACGGGCTGGCAGACGTGCAGCGACACCTAGCGACCGCCGCCGAGCCCTCGCGCACGCACGGAGCAGGGTAGACCGTGCCGACCTAGCCGGGACGCATAGGCAGCGACCACTAACCGCCTCCACCGAGCCCCACGGCCCGCTCGGAGCCGGGTAGACCGTGCCGACCTAGTCGAGCCGCATGGGCAGCGACGCCTAGCTTCCAACGCCGTGCCCCCCCCTCCCCCCCCCCTCAGTCTTCCCCACCCTCCCCCGGAGACGCTCGGAGCCGGGTACACAGTGCCGGCGCAGCGGAGCACCCACGAGAGCGGCACTTGGCCACTTCCGCGGAACGTCCTAGTCGAGCTGAGTCCGCCTGGAGAGGCTGGACGGTTCCGCCGTGGCTCAGATCGCCCGACTCCTCCGAGGAGCGTCCGAGCCGAGCGCAACCCGCCGGGAGCGGTTGGACCGTGCCGACGCACTCGAGCCGCCGCGGCTCAGATCGCCGGACGTCGCCGAGGAACGTCCGAGCCGAGCGGAGCCCGCCGGGAGAGGCTGGACCGTGCCGGCGCACCCGAGCCTCCGCGGCTGAGACCCCCCGGACGCCGCCGCGGAACGTCCGAGCCGAGCCGAGCCCGCCGAGAGCGGTTGGACCGTGCCGGCGCACTCGTGCTGCCGCGGCTCAGATCGCCGGACGCCGCCGAGGAACGTCTGTGCCGAGCGGAGCCCGCCGGGAGAGGCTGTGCAGTGCCGGCGCACTCGAGCCGCTGCGGCTGAGACCCCCCGGACACCACCATGGAACGTTCGAATCAAACGGAGCCCGCCGGGAGAGGCTGGACCGTGCCGGCGCACACGAGCCTCCGCCCTGGCCAGCGGTCGCTGCATGTCCGGCTCGAGTTGGTCGGCACGGTCTACCCGGCTCCGAGCGGACCGAAGCTCATGCAGCGGCGGCCAGGGGTCGCTGAGCGGCGTCCGGCTCACGTCGGCACGGTCTACCCTGCTCCGCCGCGGACGCTAGAGGTCGCTGACGGACAGGCTGGCAGACGTGCAGCGACACATAGCGACCGCCGCCGAGCCCTCACGCACGCTTGGAGCCGGGTAGACCGTGCCGACATAGACGAGCCGCATAGGCAGCGACGCCTAGCCCCCGCCGCCGAGCCCCACGGCCCGCTCGGAGGCAGGTAGACCGTGCCGACCTAGCCGAGACACATAGGCAGCAACCCCTAGTCGCCGCCGCCGAGAACCACGGCCTGCTCAGAGCCGGGTAGACCGTGCCGACCTAGTCGAGTCGCATGGGCAGCAACGCCTAGCCGCCGCCGCCGTGCCCGCGCCCCCTTACTCCCCCCCCCCCCCCCCCTCTTCCCCCCCTGCCCCCGGAGACGCTCAGAGCCGGAGACCGTGCCGACCTAGACGAGCCGCATAGGCAGCGACCCCTAGGCGCCGCCGCCGAGCACCACGGCCCGCTCGGAGCTGGGTAGACCGTGCCGACCTAGTTGAGCCGCATGGGCAGCGACACCTAGCCGCCGACGCCGTGCCCGCCCCCCCCTTACTTCCCCCCCCCCCTCCTCTTCCCCCCGCCCCCCCCCCCCGGAGACGCTCGGAGCCGGGTACAGAGTGCCGGAGCAGCGGAGCAGCCACAAGAGTGGCACTTGGCCACTTCTGCGGAACGTCCGAGCCGAGCTGAGTCCGCCTGTAGAGGCTGGACCGTGTCGCCGCGGCTCAGATCGACCGACTCCGCCGAGGAGCGTCCGAGCCGAGCGGAACCCGCCGGGAGCGGTTGGACCGTGCCGGCGCACTCGTGCCGCCGCGGCTCAGATCGCCGGACGCTGCCGAGGAACGTCCGTGCTGAGCGGAGCCTGCCGGGAGAGGCTGTGCAGTGCCGGCGCACTCGAGCTGCCACGGCTCAGATAGCCCGACTCCGCCGAGGAGCGTCCGAGCCGAGCCGAACCCGCCGGGAGAGGCTGGACCGTGCCGGCGCACACGAGCCTCCGCGCTGGCCAGCGGTCGCTGCACGTCTGGCTCGAGTTGGTCGGCACGGTCTACCCTGCTCCGAGCGGACCGAAGCTCATGCGGCGGCGGCCATGGGTCGCTGAGCGGTGGCTGGCTCACGTCGGCACGGTCTACCCTGCTGCGCCGCGGACGCTAGAGGACGCTGACGGACGGGCTGGCAGACGTGCAGCGACACCTAGCGACCGCCGCCGAGCCCTCGTGCAGGCACGGAGCAGGGTAGACTGTGCCGACATAGTCGAGCAGCATAGGCAGCGACTCCTAGCGACCATCGCCGAGCACCACGGCCCGCTCGGAGCCGGGTAGACCGTGCCGACCTAGCCAAGCCGCATAGGCAGCGACCCCTAGCCGCCGCCGCCGAGAACCACGGCCCGCTCGGAGCCGGGTAGACCGTGTCGACCTAGTCGAGCCGCATGGGCAGCGACGCCTAGCCGCCGACGCCGTGCCTCCCCCCCCTTAATCCCCCTCCCACCCCCCCCCTCTTCCCCCCCCCCCCCCCTGCGGAGACGCTCGGAGCCGGGTACACAGTGCCGGCGCAGCGGAGCAGCCACAAGAGCGGCACTTGGCCACTTCCGCGGAACGTCCGAGCCGAGCTGAGTCCGCCTGGAGAGGCTGGACCGTGTCGCCGCGGCTCAGATCGCCCGACTCCGCCGAGGAGCGTCCGAGCCGAGCGGAACCCGCCGGGAGCGGTTGGACCGTGCCGGCGCACTCGAGCCGCCGTGGCTCAGATCGCCGGACGCCGCCGAGGAACGTCCGAGCCGAGCGGAGCCGAGCCGGGAGAGGCTGGACCGTGCCGGCGCACCCGAGCCTCCGCGGCAGAGACCTCCCGGACGCCGCCGCGGAACGTCCGAGCTGAGCGGAGCCCGCCGAGAGCGGTTGGACCGTGCCGGCGCACTCGTGCCGCCGCGGCTCATATCGCCGGACGCCGCCGAGGAACGTCTGTGCTGAGCGGAGCCCGCCGGGAGAGGCTGTGCAGTGCCGGCGCACTCGAGCCGCCGCGGCTCAGATCGCCCGACTCCGCTGAGGAGCGTCCGAGCCGTGCGGAACTCGCCGGGAGCGGTTGGACTGTGCCGGCGCACTCGAGCCGCCACGGCTCAGATCGCCGGACGTCGCCTAGGAAAGTCCGAGGCGAGCGGAGCCCGCCGGGAGAGGCTGGACCGTGCCGGCGCACCCGAGCCTCCGCGGCTGAGACCCCCCGGATGCCAACGGCAAACGGCAGACCCAAATCTGCCCCACACCATCTCCTGCCCCATAGATCTAACTCACATGTGCCCCACAGCAGCTCCTGCCCATAGATCTGACCCACAGCAGCTCCTGCCCTATAGATCTGATTCAAATCTGCCCCACAGCAGCTCCTGCTCCATAGATCTGACCCACATGTACCCCAGAGCAGCTCTGCCCCATTGATTTGACCCACATCAGCCCCACAGTAGCTCCTGCCCCATAGATCTGACCCCCATCAGCCCCACTGCAGCTCCTGCCCCATAGATCTAACCCACATTAGCCCCACAGCAGCTCCTGCCCCATAGATCTGACACACATCATATGTAAAGCAGCTGCTGCCCAATAGATATGACCCACAGCAGCTTCAGCCCCATTGATCTGACCCACAGCAGCCCCACAGCAGCTCCTGCCCAATAGATCTGACGTACATCATCTCCACTGCAGCTCCTGACCCATAGATCTGATTACAACTGCCCCACTGCTGCTCCTGCCCCATAGATCTGACCCAAATCTGCCCCACAGCAGATCCTGCCAAATAGATCTAACTTACATGTGCCCCACAGCAGCTCCTGCCCATAGATCTGACCCACAGCAGCTCCTGCCCTATAGATCTGATTCAAATCTGACCCACAGCAGCTCCTGCTCCATAGATCTGACCAACATGTACCCCAGAGGAGCTCTGCCCCATTGATTTGACCCACATCAGCTCCACAGTAGCTCCTGCCCCATAGATCTGACCCCCATCAGCCCCACTTCGGCTCCTGCCTCATAGATATAACCCACATAAGCCCCACAGCAGCTCGTGCCTCATAGATCTGACACACATCATATGTAAAGCAGCTGCTGCCCAATAGATATGACCCACAGCAGCTTCAGCCCCATTGATCTGACCCACAGCAGCCCCACAGCAGCTCCTGCCCCATAGATCTGACCTACATCATCTCCACTGCAGCTCCTGACCCATAGATCTGACCACATCTGCCCCACTGCTGCTCCTGCCCCATAGATCTGACCCAAATCTGCCCCACAGCAGATCCTGCCAAATAGATCTTAACCACAGCAGCTCCTGCCCCATAGATCTGACCCACATCAGCCCCACAGCAGCTCCTACACCATAGATCTGACCCACATCTGCCACACACCATCTCCTACCCCATAGATCTTACCCACTTCTGCCCCACAGCAGCTCCTGCCCCATAGCTCTGACCCACATCTGCACCACAGCAGCTCCTCCCCATAGATCTAACACCCATCAGCCTCACAGCAGCTCCTGCCCCATAGATATGCACTACATCTGCCCCACAGCAGCTCCTGCACCATAGATCTGACCCACATCTGCAACACAGCAGCTCCTGCTCCATAAATCTAACCAACATCAGGCCCACATCTGTTCCTGCCCCATAGATCTGACCCACAGCAGCTCCTGCCCCATAGATCTGACCCACATTTGCCACACAGCAGCTCCTGCCCCGTAGATCTGCCTCAATTGCGTCCCACAGCAGCTTTCGCCCCATAGATCTGACCCACATGTGCCCACAGCAGCTACTACCTCATAGATCTGACCCACATCAGCCCCACAGCCGCTCCTGCCTTATAGATCTTACCCAAATCTGCCCCACTGCTGCTCCTGCCCCATTGATCAGACCAACAGCAGCTCTTCCCCATAGATCTGACCCACAGCATCTCCTGCCCCATAGATCTGACCCACATCAGACCCACAGCAGCTCCTGCCCCATAGATCTGACCCCCATCAGCCCCACAACAGCTCCTGCCCCACAAATCTGTCCCACATCAGACCCACAGCTGCTCCAGCCCCATTGATCTGACACACATCATATGTAAAGCAGCTGCTGCCCAATAGATATGACCCACAGCATCTCCTGCCCCATAGAACTGACCCACATCAGCCACAGCAGCTCCTGCCCCATAGAACTGACCCACATCAGCCACAGAAGCTCCTGCCCCATAGATCTGACCCACATCTGCCCCACAGCAGCTCCTGCACCATAGATCTGACCCACATCAGCTCCACAGCCGCTCCTGCCTTATAGATCTTACCCAAATCTGCCCCACAGCAGCTCCTGCCTTATACATATGACCCCCATCAGCCCCACAGCAGCTTCTACCCCATAGATCTGACCCACATCAGCCACAGAAGCTCCTGCCCAATAGATCTGACCCACATCTGCCCCACAGCAGCTCCTGCACCATAGATCTGACCCACATCAGCCCCACAGCTGCTCCTGCCTTATAGATCTTACCCAAATCTGCCCCACTGCTGCTCCTGCCCCATTGATCAGACCAACAGCAGCTCTTCCCCATAGATCTGACCAACATGTTCCCCACAGCAGCTCCTGCCCCATACATCTGACCCACATGTGCCCCACAGCATCTCCTGCCCCATAGACCTGACCCACATGTTCCCCACAGCAGCTCCTGCCCCATAGATCTGACCCACAGCATCTCCTGCCCCATAGATCTGACCCACATCAGCCCCACAGCTGCTCCTGCCCCATAGATCTGACCCACATCAGCCCCACAGCAGCTCCTGCCACATAGATCTGACCAAATCTGCCCCACAGCAGCCCATGCCCCATAGATCTGACCCTCATCAGCCACACAGCAGACCCTGACACATACATCTGACCCAAATCTGCCCCACACCGTCTCCTGCCCCATAGATCTAACTCACATGTGCCCCACAGCAGCTCCTGCCCATAGATCTGACCCACAGCAGCTCCTGCCCCATATATCTGATTCAAATCTGCCCCACACCATCTCCTGCCCCATAGATCTAACTCACATGTGCCCCACAGCAGCTCCTGCTCCATAGATCTGACCCACAGCAGCTCCTGCCCTATAGATCTGATTCAAATCTGTCCCACAGCAGCTCCTGCTCCATAGATCAGACCCACATGTGCCCCAGACCAGCTCTGCCCCATTAATTTGACCCACATCAACCCACAGGAGATCCTGCCCATAGATCTGACCCACATCATCCCCCTGCAGCTCCTGCCCTATAGATCTGACCCACATCAGCCCCACAGCATCTCCTGCCCCATAGATCTGACCCACATCTGCTCCACAGCATCTCCTGCCCCATAGATCTGACCCCCATCTGCCCCACAGCAGCTCCTGCCTCATACATCTGACTCACAGCATCTCCTGCCCCATAGAACTGACCCACATCAGCCACAGCAGCTCCTGCCCCATACATCTGACCCACATCTGCCCCACAGCAGCTCCTGCACCATAGATCTGACCCACATCAGCCCCACAGCCGCTCCTGCCTTATAGATCTTACCCAAATCTGCCCCACTGCTGCTCCTGCCCCATTGATCAGACCAACAGCAGCTCTTCCCCATAGATCTGACCCACAGCATCTCCTGCCCCATAGATCTGACCCACATCAGCCCCACAGCAACTCCTGTCCCATAGATCTGACCCACATCAGACGCACAGCTGCTCCTGCCCCATTGATCAGACCAACAGCAGCTCTTCCCCATAGATCTGACCCACAGCATCTCCTGCCCCATAGATCTGACCCACATCTGCCCCACAGCAGCTCCTGCCCCATAGATCTGACACACATCAGACCCACAGCAGCTGCTGACCCATAGATCTGACCCAAATCAGCCCCGCAGCAGCTCCAGCCCCATAGGTCTGACCCACATGTGCCCCACAGCAGCTCCTGCCATATAGATCTGACCCACATATGCCCCACAGCAGCTCCTGCCCCATAGATCTGACCCACATCTGTCGCACAGCAGCTCCTGCCCCATACATCTGACCCAAGTCAGCCCCACAGCAGCTCCTGCCTCATAGATCTGACCCAAGTCAGCCCCACAGCAGCTCCTGCCTTATAGATATGACCCCCATCAGCCCCACAGCAGCTTCTACCCCATAGATCTGACCCACATGTGCTCCACTGCAGCTCCAGTCCGGTAGATCTGACCCACAGCAGCCCATGCCCCATAGATCTGACCAAGATCAGCCACACAGAAGCTCCTGACCCAAACATCTGACCCAAATCTGCCCCACACCATCTCCTGCCCCATAGATCTAACTCACATGTGCCCCACAGCAGCTCCTGCCCATAGATCTGTCCCTCATCTGCCCCACAGCATCTCCTGCCCCATAGATCTGACCCACATCTGTCGCACAGCAGCTCCTGACCCATACATCTGACCCAAGTCAGCCCCACAGCAGCTCCTGCCTCATAGATCTGACCCACGTCAGCCCCACAGCAGCTCCTGCCTTATAGATATGACCCCCATCAGCCCCACAGCAACTTCTACCCCATAGATCTGACCCACATGTGCTCCACTGCAGCACCAGTCCCGTAGATTTGACCCACAGCAGCCCATGCCCCGTAGATCTGACCAACATCAGCCACACAGCAGCTCCTGACCCATACATCTGACCCAAATCTGCCCCACACCATCTCCTGCCCCATAGATCTAACTCACATGTGCCCCACAGCAGCTCCTGCCCATAGATCTGACCCACAGCAGCTCCTGCCCTATAGATCTGATTCAAATCTGCCCCACAGCAGCTCCTGCTCCATAGATCTGACCCACGTGTGCCCCAGAGCAGCTCTGCCCCATTGATTTGACCCACATCAGCCCCACAGGAGATCCTGCCCCATAGATCTGACCCACATCAGCCCCACTGCAGCTCCTGCCCCATAGATCTCACCCTCATCAGCCCCATAGCATCTCCCGCTCTATAGATCTTAACCGTAATAGCCCCACAGCAGCTCCTGCCCCATAGATCTGACCCACATCTGCCCCACAGCAGCTCCTGCCCCATAGATCTGACCCACATCAGACCCACAGCAGCTGCTGACCCATAGATCTGACCCAAATCAGCCCCGCAGCAGCACCTGGCCCATTGATCTGACCCACATGTGCCCCACAGCAGCTCCAAACTCATAGATCTGACCCACATCAGCAGATTTTGCACCATAGATATGTCCCTCATCTGCTCCACAGCAACTCCTGCCCCATAGATCTGACCTACATCATCCCCTCTGCAGCACCTGCCCCATAGGTCTGACCCACATGTGCCCCACAGCAGCTCCTGCCATATAGATCTGACCCACATATGCCCCACAGCAGCTCCTGCCCCATAGATCTGAAACACATCAGCCGCACAGCAGCTCCTGCCCCATAGATCTGACCCACATATGTCGCACAGAAGCTCCTGCCCCATAGATGTGACACACATCAGTCGCACAGCAGCTCCTGCCCCATAGATCAGACCAAAATCAGCCCCACAGCAGCTCCTGCCCCATAGATCTGACCCCCATCAGACCCACAACAGCTCCTGCCCCATAGATCTAACCCATATCAGCCACACAGCAGCTCCTGCCCCATAGATCTGATACACATCATATGTAAAGCAGCTGCTGCCCAATAGATATGACCCACAGCAGCTTCAGCCCCAAGGATCTGACCCACATCAGCCCCACAGCAGCTCCTGCCCCATAGATCTGACCCACATATGCCCCACAGCAGCTCCTGCCCCATAGATCTGATCCACATCTGTCGCACAGCAGCTCCTGCCCCATACATCTGACCCAAGTCAGCCCCACAGCAGCTCCTGCCTCATAGATCTGACCCAAGTCAGCCCCACAGCAGCTCCTGCCTTATAGATATGACCCCCATCAGCCCCACAGCAGCTTCTACCCCACAGATCTGACCCACATGTGCTCCACTGCAGCTCCAGTCCCGTAGATCTGACCCACAGCAGCCCATGCCCCATAGATCTGACCAACATCAGCCACACAGCAGCTCCTGACCCAAACATCTGACCCAAATCTGCCCCACACCATCTCCTGCCCCATAGATCTAACTCACATGTGCCACACAGCAGCTCCTGCCCATAGATCTGACCCACATATGCCCCACAGCATCTCCTGCCCCATAGATCTGACCCACATCTGTCACACAGCAGCTCCTCACCCATACATCTGACCCAAGTCAGCCCCACAGCAGCTCCTGCCTCATAGATCTGACCCACGTCAGCCCTACAGCAGCTCCTGCCTTATAGATATGACCCCCATCAGCCCCACAGCAGCTTCTACGCCATAGATCTGACCCACATGTGCTCCACTGCAGCACCAGTCCCGTAGATTTGACCCACAGCAGCCCATGCCCCGTAGATCTGACCAACATCAGCCACACAGCAGCTCCTGACCAATACATCTGACCCAAATCTGCCCCACACCATCTCCTGCCCCATAGATCTAACTCACATGTGCCCCACAGCAGCTCCTGCCCATAGATCTGACCCACAGCAGCTCCTGCCCTATAGATCTGATTCAAATCTGCCCCACAGCAGCTCCTGCTCCATAGATCTGACCCACATGTACCCCAATGCAGCTCTGCCCCATTGATTTGACGCACATCAGCCCCACAGGAGATTCTGCCCCATAGATCTGACCCACATCAGCCCCACTGCAGCTCCTGCCCCATAGATCTCACCCTCATCAGCCCCATAGCATCTCCCGCTCTATAGATCTTAACCGTAATAGCCCCACAGCAGCTCCTGCCCCATAGATCTGACCCACATCTGCCCCACAGCAGCTCCTGCCCCATAGATCTGACCCACATCAGACCCACAGCAGCTGCTGACCCATAGATCTGACCCAAATCAGCCCCGCAGCAGCTCCTGGCCCATTGATCTGACCCACATGTGCCCCACAGCAGCTCCAAACTCATAGATCTGACCCACATCAGTCCAACAGCAGATTTTGCACCATAGATATGTCCCTCATCTGCCCCACAGCAACTCCTGCCCCATAGATCTGACCTACATCATCCCCTCTGCAGCACCTGCCCCATAGGTCTGACTCACATGTGCCCCACAGCAGCTCCTGCCATATAGATCTGACCCACATATGCCCCACAGCAGCTCCTGCCCCATAGATCTGAAACACATCAGCCGCACAGCAGCTCCTGCCCCATAGATCTGACTCACATATGTCGCACATAAGCTCCTGCCCCATAGATCTGACACACATCTGTCGCACAGCAGCTCCTGCCCCATAGATCAGACCAAAATCAGCCCCACAGCAGCTCCTGCCCCATAGATCTGACCCCCATCAGACCCACAACAGCTCCTGCCCCATAGATCTAACCCATATCAGCCCCACAGCAGCTCCTGCCCCATAGATCTGACTCACATCATATGTAAAGCAGCTGCTGCCCAATAGATATGACCCACAGCAGCTTCAGCCCCAAGGATCTGACCAACATCAGCCCCACAGCAGCTCCTGCCCCATAGATCTGACCCACATCTGTCGCACAGGAGCTCCTGCCCCATACATCTGACCCAAGTCAGCCCCACAGCAGCTCCTGCCTCATAGATCTGACCCAAGTCAGCCCCACAGCAGCTCCTGCCTTATACATATGACACCCATCAGCCCCACAGCAGCTTCTACCCCATAGATCTGACCCACATGTGCTCCACTGCAGCTCCAGTCCCGTAGATCTGACCCACAGCAGCCCATGCCCCATAGATCTGACCAAGATCAGCCACACAGAAGCTCCTGACCCAAACATCTGACCCAAATCTGCCCCACACCATCTCCTGCCCCATAGATCTAACTCACATGTGCCCCACAGCAGCTCCTGCCCATAGATCTGTCCCTCATCTGCCCCACAGCATCTCCTGCCCCATAGATCTGACCCACATCTGTCGCACAGCAGCTCCTGACCCATACATCTGACCCAAGTCAGCCCCACAGCAGCTCCTGCCTCATAGATCTGACCCACGTCAGCCCCACAGCAGCTCCTGCCTTATAGATATGACCCCCATCAGCCCCACAGCAACTTCTACCCCATAGATCTGACCCACATGTGCTCCACTGCAGCACCAGTCCCGTAGATTTGACCCACAGCAGCCCATGCCCCGTAGATCTGACCAACATCAGCCACACAGCAGCTCCTGACCCATACATCTGACCCAAATCTGCCCCACACCATCTCCTGCCCCATAGATCTAACTCACATGTGCCCCACAGCAGCTCCTGCCCATAGATCTGACCCACAGCAGCTCCTGCCCTATAGATCTGATTCAAATCTGCCCCACAGCAGCTCCTGCTCCATAGATCTGACCCACGTGTGCCCCAGAGCAGCTCTGCCCCATTGATTTGACCCACATCAGCCCCACAGGAGATCCTGCCCCATAGATCTGACCCACATCAGCCCCACTGCAGCTCCTGCCCCATAGATCTCACCCTCATCAGCCCCATAGCATCTCCCGCTCTATAGATCTTAACCGTAATAGCCCCACAGCAGCTCCTGCCCCATAGATCTGACCCACATCTGCCCCACAGCAGCTCCTGCCCCATAGATCTGACCCACATCAGACCCACAGCAGCTGCTGACCCATAGATCTGACCCAAATCAGCCCCGCAGCAGCACCTGGCCCATTGATCTGACCCACATGTGCCCCACAGCAGCTCCAAACTCATAGATCTGACCCACATCAGCAGATTTTGCACCATAGATATGTCCCTCATCTGCTCCACAGCAACTCCTGCCCCATAGATCTGACCTACATCATCCCCTCTGCAGCACCTGCCCCATAGGTCTGACCCACATGTGCCCCACAGCAGCTCCTGCCATATAGATCTGACCCACATATGCCCCACAGCAGCTCCTGCCCCATAGATCTGAAACACATCAGCCGCACAGCAGCTCCTGCCCCATAGATCTGACCCACATATGTCGCACAGAAGCTCCTGCCCCATAGATGTGACACACATCTGTCGCACAGCAGCTCCTGCCCCATAGATCAGACCAAAATCAGCCCCACAGCAGCTCCTGCCCCATAGATCTGACCCCCATCAGACCCACAACAGCTCCTGCCCCATAGATCTAACCCATATCAGCCACACAGCAGCTCCTGCCCCATAGATCTGACACACATCATATGTAAAGCAGCTGCTGCCCAATAGATATGACCCACAGCAGCTTCTGCCCCAAGGATCTGACCCACATCAGCCCCACAGCAGCTCCTGCCCCATAGATCTGACCCACATATGCCCCACAGCAGCTCCTGCCCCATAGATCTGATCCACATCTGTCGCACAGCAGCTCCTGCCCCATACATCTGACCCAAGTCAGCCCCACAGCAGCTCCTGCCTCATAGATCTGACCCAAGTCAGCCCCACAGCAGCTCCTGCCTTATAGATATGACCCCCATCAGCCCCACAGCAGCTTCTACCCCACAGATCTGACCCACATGTGCTCCACTGCAGCTCCAGTCCCGTAGATCTGACCCACAGCAGCCCATGCCCCATAGATCTGACCAACATCAGCCACACAGCAGCTCCTGACCCAAACATCTGACCCAAATCTGCCCCACACCATCTCCTGCCCCATAGATCTAACTCACATGTGCCACACAGCAGCTCCTGCCCATAGATCTGACCCACATATGCCCCACAGCATCTCCTGCCCCATAGATCTGACCCACATCTGTCACACAGCAGCTCCTCACCCATACATCTGACCCAAGTCAGCCCCACAGCAGCTCCTGCCTCATAGATCTGACCCACGTCAGCCCTACAGCAGCTCCTGCCTTATAGATATGACCCCCATCAGCCCCACAGCAGCTTCTACCCCATAGATCTGACCCACATGTGCTCCACTGCAGCACCAGTCCCGTAGATTTGACCCACAGCAGCCCATGCCCCGTAGATCTGACCAACATCAGCCACACAGCAGCTCCTGACCAATACATCTGACCCAAATCTGCCCCACACCATCTCCTGCCCCATAGATCTAACTCACATGTGCCCCACAGCAGCTCCTGCCCATAGATCTGACCCACAGCAGCTCCTGCCCTATAGATCTGATTCAAATCTGCCCCACAGCAGCTCCTGCTCCATAGATCTGACCCACATGTACCCCAATGCAGCTCTGCCCCATTGATTTGACGCACATCAGCCCCACAGCAGCTTCTACCCCATAGATCTGACCCACATGTGCTCCACTGCAGCTCCAGTCCCGTAGATCTGACCCACAGCAGCCCATGCCCCATAGATCTGACCCTCATCAGCCACACAGCAGCTCCTGACCCATACATCTGACCCAAATCTGCCCCACACCATCTCCTGCCCCATAGATCTAACTCAAATGTGCCCCACAGCAGCTCCTGCCCATAGATCTGACCCACAGCAGCTCCTGCCCCATAGATCTGACCCACATCAGCCCCACAGCAGCTCCTGCCCCATAGATCTGACCCACGTCAGCCCCACAGCCGCTCCTGCCCCATAGATCTTACCCAAATCAGCCCCATTGCTGCTCCTGCCCCATTGATCAGACCAACAGCAGCTCTTCCCCATAGATCTGACCAACATGTTCCCCACAGCAGCTCCTGCCCCATAGATCTGACCCACATCTGCCCCACAGCAGCTCCTGCACCATAGACCTGACCCACATGTTCCCCACAGCAGCTCCTGCCCCATAGATCTGACCCACAGCATCTCCTGCCCCATAAATCTGACCCACATCAGCCCCACAGCTGCTCCTGCCCCATAGATCTGACCCACATCAGCCCCACAGCAGCTCCTGCCCCATAGATCTGACCCACATCTGCACCACAGCATCTCCTGCCCCATAGATCTGACCCCCATCTGCCCCACAGCAGCTCCTGCCTCATACATCTGACTCACAGCATCTCCTGCCCCATAGAACTGACCCACATCAGCCACAGCAGCTCCTGCCCCATAGATCTGACCCACATCTGCCCCACAGCAGCTCCTGCACCATAGATCTGACCCACATCAGCCCCACAGCCGCTCCTGCCTTATAGATCTTACCCAAATCTGCCCCACTGCTGCTCCTGCCCCATTGATCAGACCAACAGCAGCTCTTCCCCATAGATCTGACCCACAGCATCTCCTGCACCATAGATCTGACCCACATCAGCCCCACAGCAGCTTCTGCCCCACAAATCTGTCCCACATCAGACCCACAGCTGCTCCAGCCCCATTGATCAGACCAACAGCAGCTCTTCCCCATAGATATGACCCACAGCATCTCCTGCCCCGTAGAACTGACCCACATCAGCCACAGCAGCTCCTGCCCCATAGAACTGACCCACATCAGCCACAGCAGCTCCTGCCCCATAGATCTGACCCACATCTGCCCCACAGCAGCTCCTGCACCATAGATCTGACCACCATCAGCTCCACAGCCGCTCCTGCCTTATAGATCTTACCCAAATCTGCCCCACTGCTGCTCCTGCCCCATTGATCAGACCAACAGCAGCTCTTCCCCATAGATCTGACCAACATGTTCCCCACAGCAGCTCCTGCCCCATAGATCTGACCCACAGCATCTCCTGCCCCATAGATCTGACACACATCAGCCCCACAGCTGCTCCTGCCCCATAGATCTGACCCTCATCAGCCCCACAGCAGCTCCTGCCCCATACATCTGACCCAAATCTGCCCCACAGCAGCTCCTGCCTCATAGATCTGACCCACGTCAGCCCCACAGCAGCTCCTGCCTTATAGATATGATCCCCATCAGCCCCACAGCAGCTTCTACCCCATAGATCTGACCCACATGTGCTCCACTGCAGCTCCAGTCCCGTAGATCTGACCCACAGCAGCCCATGCCGCATAGATCTGACCAACATCAGCCACACAGCAGCTCCTGACCCATACATCTGACCCAAATCTGCCCCACACCATCTCCTGCCCCATAGATCTAACTCACATGTGCCCCACAGCAGCTCCTGCCCATAGATCTGACCCACAGCAGCTCCTGCCCCATAGATCTGATTCAAATCTGCCCCACAGCAGCTCCTGCTCCATAGATCTGACCCGCATGTGCCCCAGAGCAGCTCTGCCCCATTGATTTGACCCACATCAGCCCCACAGGAGATCCTGCCCCATAGATCTGACCCACATCTGACCCACAGCAGCTCCTGCCCTATAGATCTGACCAACATCAGCCCCACATCAGCTCCTGCGCCATACATCTGACCCAAATCTGCCCCACACCATCTCCTGCCCCATAGATCTAACTCACATGTGCCCCACAGCAGCTCCTGCTCCATAGATCTGACCCACAGCAGCTCCTGCCCTATAGATCTGATTCAAATCTGTCCCACAGCAGCTCCTGCTCCATAGATCAGACCCACATATGCCCCAGAGCAGCTCTGCCCCATTGATTTGACCCACATCAGCCCCACAGGAGATCCTGCCCCATAGCTCTGACCCACATCAGCCCCACTGCAGTTCCTGCCTCATACATCTGACTCACAGCATCTCCTGCCCATAGAACTGACCCACATCAGCCACAGCAGCTCCTGCCCCATAGATCTGACCCACATCAGACCCACAGCCGCTCCTGCCTTATAGATCTTACCCAAATCAGCCCCACAGCTGCTCCTGCCCCATTGATCAGACCAACAGCAGCTCTTCCCCATAGATCTGACGCACAGCATCTCTTGCCACATAGAACTGACCCACATCAGCCACAGCATCTCCTGCCCCATAGATCTGACCCACATCAGCCCCACAGCAGCTCCGGTCCCATAGATCTGACCCACATCAGACGCACAGCTGCTCCTGCCCCATTGATCAGACCAACAGCAGCTCTTCCCCATAGATCTGACCCACAGCATCTCCTGCCGCATAGATCTGACCCACATCAGACCCACAGCAGCTGCTGCCCCATAGATCTGACCCACATCTGCCCCACAGCTGCTCCTGCCCCATTGATCAGACCAACAGCAGCTCTTCCCCATAGATCTGACCCACAGAATCTCCTGCCCCATAGAACTGACCCACATCAGCCACAGCAGCTCCTGCCCCATAGAACTGACCCACATCAGCCACAGCAGCTCCTGCCCCATAGATCTGACCCACATCTGCCCCACAGCAGCTCCTGCACCATAGATCTGACCCCCATCAGCACCACAGCCGCTCCTGCCTTATAGATCTTACCCAAGTCTGCCCCACTGCTGCTCCTGCCCCATTGATCAGACCAACAGCAGCTCTTCCCCATAGATCTGACCAACATGTTCCCCACAGCAGCTCCTGCCCCGTAGATCTGACCCACAGCATCTCCTGCCCCATAGATCTGACACACATCAGCCCCACAGCTCCTCCTGCCCCATAGATCTGACCCTCATCAGCCCCACAGCAGCTCCTGCCCCATACATCTGACCCAAATCTGCCCCACAGCAGCTCCTGCCTCATAGATCTGACCCACGTCAGCCCCACAGCAGCTGCTGCCCAATAGATATGACCCCCATCAGCCCCACAGCAGCTTCTACCCCATAGATCTGACCCACATGTGCTCCACTGCAGCTCCAGTCCCGTAGATCTGACCCACAGCAGCCCATGCCGCATAGATCTGACCAACATCAGCCACACAGCAGCTCCTGACCCATACATCTGACCCAAATCTGCCCCACACCATCTCCTGCCCCATAGATATAACTCACATGTGCCCCACAGCAGCTCCTGCCCATAGATCTGACCCACAGCAGCTCCTGCCCCATAGATCTGATTCAAATCTGCCCCACAGCAGCTCCTGCTCCATAGATCTGACCCGCATGTGCCCCAGAGCAGCTCTGCCCCATTGATTTGACCCACATCAGCCCCACAGGAGATCCTGCCCCATAGATCTGACCCACATCTGACCCACAGCAGCTCATGCCCTATAGATCTGACCAACATCAGCCCCACAGCAGCTCCTGCGCCATACATCTGACCCAAATCTGCCACACACCATCTCCTGCCCCATAGATCTAACTCACATGTGCCCCACAGCAGCTCCTGCTCCATAGATCTGACCCACAGCAGCTCCTGCCCTATAGATCTGATTCAAATCTGTCCCACAGCAGCTCCTGCTCCATAGATCAGACCCACATGTGCCCCAGAGCAGCTCTGCCCCATTGATTTGACCCACATCAGCCCCACAGGAGATCCTGCCCCATAGATCTGACCCACATCAGCCCCACTGCAGCTCCTGCCTCATACATCTGACTCACAGCATCTCCTGCCCATAGAACTGACCCACATCAGCCACAGCAGCTCCTGCCTTATAGATCTTACCCAAATCAGCCCCACAGCTGCTCCTGCCCCATTGATCAGACCAACAGCAGCTCTTCCCCATAGATCTGACGCACAGCATCTCTTGCCACATAGAACTGACCCACATCAGCCACAGCAGCTCCTGCCCCATAGATCTGACCCACATCAGCCCCACAGCCGCTCCTGCCTTATAGATCTTACCCAAATCTGCCCCACTGCTGCTCCTGCCCCATTGATCAGACCAACAGCAGCTCTTCCCCATAGATCTGACCCACAGCATCTCCTGCCCCATAGATCTGATCCACATCAGCCCCACAGCAGCTCCTGCCCCATAGATCTGACCCACATCAGACCCACAGCTGCTCCTGCCCCATTGATCAGACCAACAGCAGCTCTTCCCCATAGATCTGACCCACAGCATCTCCTGCCACATAGATCTGACCCACATCAGACCCACAGCAGCTGCTGCCCCATAGATCTGACCGACATCTGCCCCACTGCAGCTCCTGCCCCATAGACCTGACCCACATGTTCCCCACAGCAGCTCCTGCCCCATAGATCTGACCCACAGCATCTCCTGCCCCATAGATCTGACCCACATCAGCCCCACAGCAGCTCCTGCCCCATTGATCTGACCCACATCAGACCCACAGCAGCTGATGACCCATAGATCTGACCCAAATCAGCCCCGCAGCAGCTCCTGGCCCATTGATCTGACCCACATGTGCCCCACAGCAGCTCCAAACTCATAGATCTGACCCACATCAGTCCAACAGCAGATTTTGCACCATAGATATGTCCCTCATCTGCCCCACAGCAACTCCTGCCCCATAGATCTGACCTACATCATCCCCTCTGCAGCTCCTGCCCCATAGGTCTGACCTACATGTGCCCCACAGCAGCTCCTGCCATATAGATCTGACCCACATATGCCCCACAGCAGCTCCTGCCCCATACATCTGACCCACATCAGCCCCACAGCAGCTCCTGCCCCATAGATCTGACCCAAGTCAGCCCCACAGCAGCTCCTGCCTTATAGATAAGTCCCACGTCAGCCCCACAGCAGCTTCTACCCCATAGATCTGACCCACATGTGCTCCACTGCAGCTCCAGTCCCGTAGATCTGACCCACAGCAGCCCATGCCCCATAGATCTGACCAACATCAGCAACACAGCAGCTCCTGACCCATACATCTGACCCAAATCTGCCCCACACCATCTCCTGCCCCATAGATCTAACTCACATGTGCCCCACAGCAGCTCCTGCCCATAGATCTGACCCACAGCAGCTCCTGCCCTATAGATCTGATTCAAATCTGCCCCACAGCAGATCCTGCTCCATAGATCTGACCCACAGCAGCTCCTTCCACCATAGATCTGACCCACATCTGCCCCACAGCAGCTCCTGCCCCATAGACCTGACCCACATGTTCCCCACAGCAGCTCCTGCCCCATAGATCTGACCCACAGCAGCTCCTGCCCCATAGATCTGACCCACATCAGACCCACAACAGCTGCTGACCCATAGATCTGACCCAAATCAGCCCCGCAGCAGCTCCTGGCCCATTGATCTGACCCACATGTGCCCCACAGCTGCTCCAAAATCATAGATCTGACCCACATCAGTCCAACAGCAGATTTTGCACCATAGATATGTCCCTCATCTGCCCCACAGCAGCTCCTGCCCCATAGATCTGACCTACATCATCCCCTCTGCAGCTCCTGCCCCATAGGTCTGCCCCACATGTGCCCACAGCAGCTCCTGCCCCATAGATCTGACCCACATATGCCCCACAGCAGCTCCTGCCCCATAGATCTGAACAACATCAGCCGCACAGCATCTCCTGCCCCATAGAAGTGACCCACATCAGCCACAGCAGCTCCTGCCCCATAGTTCTGACCCACATCTGCCCCACAGCAGCTCCTGCACCATAGATCTGACCCACATCAGCCCCACAGCCGCTCCTCCCTTATAGATCTTACCCAAATCTGCCCCACTGCTGCTCCTGCCCCATTGATCAGACCAACAGCAGCTCTTCCCCATAGATCTGACCCACAGCATCTCCTGCCCCATAGATCTGACCCACATCTGCCCCACAGCAGCTCCTGCCCCATAGATCTGACCCACATCAGCCCCACAGCAGCTCCTGCCCCATAGATCTGACCCACATCAGCCCCACAGCAGCTCCTGCCCCATAGATCTGACCCCCATCAGCCCCACAACAGCTCCTGCCCCATAGATCTAACCCATATCAGCCCCACAGCAGCTCCTGCCACATAGATCTGACACACATCATATGTAAAGCAGCTGCTGCCCAATAGATATGACCCACAGCAGCTTCAGCCCCAAGGATCTGACCCACATCAGCCCCACAGCAGCTCCTGCCCCATAGATCTGACCCACATATGCCCCACAGCAGCTCCTGCCCCATAGATCTGACCCACATCTGTCGCACAGCAGCTCCTGCCCCATACATCTGACCCAAGTCAGCCCCACAGCAGCTCCTGCCTCATAGATCTGACCCAAGTCAGCCCCACAGCAGCTCCTGCCTTATAGATATGACCCCCATCAGCCCCACAGCAGCTTCTACCCCAGAGATCTGACCCACATGTGCTCCACTGTAGCTCCAGTCCCGTAGATCTGACCCACAGCAGCCCATGCCCCATAGATCTGACCAACATCAGCCACACAGCAGCTCCTGACCCATACATCTGACCCAAATCTGCCCCACACCATCTCCTGCCCCATAGATCTAACTCACATGTGCCCCACAGCAGCTCCTGCCCATAGATCTGACCCACAGCAGCTCCAGCCCTATAGATCTGATTCAAATCACCCCACAGCAGATCCTGCTCCATAGATCTGACCCACATGTACCCAAGAGCAGCTCTGCCCCATTGATTTGACCCACATCAGACCCACAGTAGCTCCTGCCCCATAGATCTGACCCCCATCAGCCCCACTGCAGCTCCTGCCCCATAGATCTAACCCATATCAGCCCCACAGAAGCTCCCGCCCCATAGATCTGACACACATCATATGTAAAGCAGCTGCTGCCCAATAGATATGACCCACAGCAGCTTCAGCCCCATTGATCTGACCCACAGCAGCCCCACAGCAGCTCCTGCCCCATAGATCTGACCCTCATCTGCACCACAGCAGCACCTCCCCATAGATCTAACACCCATCAGCCTCACAGCAGCTCGTGCCCCATAGATCTGACCCACATCTGTCGCACAGCAGCTCCTGCCCCATAGATCAGACCTACATCAGCCCCACAGCAGCTCCTGCCCCATAGATCTGACCCCCATCAGCCCCACAACAACTCCTGCCCCATAGATCTAACCCACATCAGCCCCACAGCAGCTCCTGCTTCATACATCTGACACACATCATATGTAAAGCAGCTGCTGCCCAATAGATATGACGCACAGCAGCTTCAGCCCCAAGGATCTGACCCACATCAGCCCCACAGCAGCTCCTGCCCCATAGATCTGACCCACATATGCCCCACAGCAGCTCCTGCCCCATAGATCTGACCCACATCTGTCGCACAGCAGCTCCTGCCCCATACATCTGACCCAAGTCAGCCCCACAGCAGCTCCTGCCTCATAGATCTGACCCAAGTCAGCCCCACAGCAGCTCCTGCCTTATAGATATGACCCCCATCAGCCCCACAGCAGCTTCTACCCCATAGATCTGACCCACATGTGCTCCAATGCAGCTCCAGTCCCGTAGATCTGACCCACAGCAGCCCATGCCCCATAGATCTGACCAAAATCAGCCACACAGCAGCTCCTGACCCATACATCTGACCCAAATCTGCCCCACACCATCTCCTGCCCCATAGATCTAACTCACATGTGCCCCACAGCAGCTCCTGCTCCATAGTTCTGACCCACAGCAGCTCCTGCCCCATAGATCTGATTCAAATCTGCCCCACAGCAGCTCCTGCTCCATAGATCTGACCCGCATGTGCCCCAGAGCAGCTCTGCCCCATTGATTTGACCCACATCAGCCCCACAGGAGATCCTGCCCCATAGATCTGACCCACATCAGCCCCCTGCAGCTTCTGCCCTATAGATCTGACCCACATCAGCCCCACAGCAGCTCCTGCCCCATAGATCTGACCCACATCTGCTCCACAGCATCTCCTGCCCCATAGATCTGACCCCCATCTGCCCCACAGCGGCTCCTGCCTCATACATCTGACTCACAGCATCTCCTGCCCCATAGAACTGACCCACATCAGCCACAGCAGCTCCTGCCCCATAGATCTGACCCACATCTGCCCCACAGCAGCTCCTGCACCATAGATCTGACCCACATCAGCCCCACAGCCGCTCCTGCCTTATAGATCTTATCCAAATCTGCCCCACTGCTGCTCCTGCCCCATTGATCAGACCAACAGCAGCTCTTCCCCATAGATCTGACCCACAGCATCTCCTGCCCCATAGATTTGACCCACATCAGACCCACAGCAGCTGCTGACCCATAGATCTGACCCACATCTGCCCCACAGCAGCTCCTGCCCCATAGACCTGACCCACATGTTCCCCACAGCAGCTCCTGCCCCATAGATCTGACCCACAGCATCTCCTGCCCCATAGATCTGACCCACATCAGCCCCACAGCAGCTCCTACCCCATAGATCTGAACCCCATCAGCCTCACAGCAGCTCCTGCCCCATAGATCTGACCCACATCTGCCCCACAGCATCTCCTGCCCCATAGATCTGACCCCCATCTGCCCCACAGCAGCTCCTGCCTCATACATCTGACTCACAGCATCTCCTGCCCCATAGATCTGACCCACATCAGCCCCACAGCAGCTCCTACCCCATAGATCTGAACCCCATCAGCCCCACAGCAGCTCCTGCCCCATAGATCTGACCCACATCTGCCCCACAGCAGCTCCTGCCCCATAGATCTGACCCACATCAGACCCACAGCTGCTCCTGCCCCATTGATCAGACCAACAGCAGCTCTTCCCCATAGATCTGACCCACAGCATCTCCTGCCCCATAGAAGTGACCCACATAAACCACAGCAGCTCCTGCCCCATAGTTCTGACCCACATCTGCCCCACAGCAGCTCCTGCACCATAGATCTGACCCACATCAGCCCCACAGCCGCTCCTCCCTTATAGATCTTACCCAAATCTGCCCCACTGCTGCTCCTGCCCCATTGATCAGACCAACAGCCGCTCTTCCCCATAGATCTGACCCACAGCATCTCCTGCCCCATAGATCTGACCCACATCTGCCCCACAGCAGCTCCTGCACCATAGATCTGACCCATATCTGACCCACAGCATCTCCTGCTTCTTAGACCTGACCCACATGTTCCCCACAGCAGCTCCTGCCCCATAGATCTGACCCACATCAGCCCCACAGCAGCTCCTGCCCCATAGATCTGACCCACATCAGCCCCACAGCAGCTCCTGCCCCATAGATCTGACCCCCATCAGCCCCACAACAGCTCCTGCCCCATAGATCTAACCCATATCAGCCCCACAGCAGCTCCTGCCCCATAGATCTGACACACAACATATGTAAAGCAGCTGCTGCCCAATAGATATG
The DNA here is from genome assembly GCF_054131305.1 of Coturnix japonica. Classification (NCBI taxonomy): domain Eukaryota; kingdom Metazoa; phylum Chordata; class Aves; order Galliformes; family Phasianidae; genus Coturnix; species Coturnix japonica. The sequence goes on along the minus strand of NW_028188945.1, from coordinate 1,470,728 downwards.
TCCCACAGCAGCTTCAGCCCCAAGGATCTGACCCACATCAGCCCCACAGCAGCTCCTGCCCCATAGATCTGACCCACATATGCCCCACAGCAGCTCCTGCCCCATAGATTTGACCCACATCTGTCGCACAGCAGCTCCTGCCCCATACATCTGACCCAAGTCAGCCCCACAGCAGCTCCTGCCTCATAGATCTGACCCAAGTCATCCCCACAGCAGCTCCTGCCTTATAGATATGACCCCCATCAGCCCCACAGCAGCTTCTACCCCATAGATCTGACCCAAATCTGCCCCACACCATCTCCTGCCCCATAGATCTAACTCGCATGTGCCCCACAGCAGCTCCTGCCCATAGATCTGACCCACAGCAGCTCCAGCCCTATAGATCTGATTCAAATCACCCCACAGCAGATCCTGCTCCATAGATCTGACCCACATGTACCCAAGAGCAGCTCTGCCCCATTGATTTGACCCACATCAGCCCCACAGTAGCTCCTGCCCCATAGATCTGACCCCCATCAGCCCCACTGCAGCTCCTGCCCCATAGATCTAACCCATATCAGCCCCACAGAAGCTCCCGCCCCATAGATCTGACCCACATCATATGTAAAGCAGCTGCTGCACAATAGATATGACCCACAGCAGCTTCAGCCCCATTGATCTGACCCACAGCAGCCCCACAGCAGCTCCTGCCCCATAGATCTGACCCTCATCTGCACCACAGCAGCACCTCCCCATAGATCTAACACCCATCAGCCTCACAGCAGCTCCTGCCCCATAGATATGCCCTACATATGCCCCACAGCAGCTCCTGCACCATAGATCTGACCCACATCTGCAACACAGCAGCTCCTGCTCCATAAATCTAACCAACATCAGGCCCACATCTGTTCCTGCCCCATAGATCTGACCCACAGCAGCTCCTGCCCCATAGATCTGACCCACATTTGCCACACAGCAGCTCCTGCCCCGTAGATCTGCCTCAATTGCGCCCCACAGCAGCTTTCGCCCCATAGATCTGACCCACAAGTGCCCACAGCAGCTACTACCTCATAGATCTGACCCACATCAGCCCCACAGCCGCTCCTGCCTTATAGGTCTTACCCAAATCTGCCCCACTGCTGCTCCTGCCCCATTGATCAGACCAACAGCAGCTCTTCCCCATAGATCTGACCAACATGTTCCCCACAGCAGCTCCTGCCCCATAGATCTGACCCACATCTGCCCCACAGCAGCTCCTGCCCTATAGATCTGACCCAAATCTGCTCCACAGCAGCTCCTGCCTTATAGATCTTAACCACAGCAGCTCCTGCCCCATAGATCTGACCCACATCTGCCCCACAGCAGCTCCTGCACCATAGATCTGACCCACATCAGCCCCACAGCCGCTCCTGCCTTATAGATCTTACCCAAATCTGCCCCACTGCTGCTCCATCCCCATTGATCAGACCAACAGCAGCTCTTCCCCATAGATCTGCCCCACAGCAGCTCCTGCCCCATATATCTGACCCACACGTGATCCAGAGCAGCTCCTACCCCATAGATCTGACCCACATCTGCCCCACAGCAGCTCATGCACCATAGATCTGACCCACATCAGCCCCACAGCAGCTCCTGCCCCATAGATCTGACCCACATCAGACCCACAGCTGCTCCTGCCCCATTGATCAGACCAACAGCAGCTCTTCCCCATAGATCTGACCCATAGCATCTCCTGACCCATAGATCTGACCCACATCAGACCCACAGCAGCTGCTGACCCATAGATCTGACCCACATCTGCCCCACAGCAGCTCCTGCCCCATAGACCTGACCCACATGTACCCCACAGCAGCTCCTGCCCCATAGATCTGACCCACAGCAGCCCCACAGCAGCTCCTGCCCCATAGATCTGACCCACATCAGACGACAGTAGCTGCTGACCCATAGATCTGACCCAAATCAGCCCCGCAGCAGCTCCTGGCCCATAGATCTGACCCACATGTGCCCCACAGCAGCTCCAAACTCATAGATCTGACCCACATCAGTCCAACAGTAGATTTTGCACCATAGATATGTCCCTCATCTGCCCCACAGCAACTCCTGCCCCATAGATCTGACCTACATCATCCCTTCTGCAGCTCCTGCCCCATAGGTCTGACCTACATGTGCCCCACAGCAGCTCCTGCCATATAGATCTGACCCACATATGCACCACAGCAGCTCCTGCCCCATAGATCTGACCCACATCAGCCCCACTGCAGCTCCTGCCCCATAGATCTGACCCTCATCAGCCCCATACCATCTCCTGTTCCATAGATCTGACCCACATCTGCCCCACAGCAGCTCCTGCCCCATAGATCTGACCCACATCAGACCCACAGCAGCTGCTGACCCATAGATCTGACCCAAATCAGCCCCGCAGCAGCTCCTGGCCCATTGATCTGACCCACATGTGCCCCACAGCTGCTCCAAAATCATAGATCTGACCCACATCAGTCCAACAGCAGATTTTGCACCATAGATATGTCCCTCATCTGCCCCACAGCAACTCCTGCCCCATAGATATGATCTACATCATCCCCTCTGCAGCTCCTGCCCCATAGGTCTGACCCACATGTGCCCCACAGCAGCTCCTGCCATATAGATCTGACCCACATATGCCCCACAGCAGCTCCTGCCCCATAGATCTGAACCACATCAGCCGCACAGCAGCTCCTGCCCCATAGATCTGACACACATCTGTCGCACAGCAGCTCCTGCCACATAGATCTGACCCACATCTGTCGCACAGCAGCTCCTGCCCCATAGATCAGACCAACATCAGCCCCACAGCAGCTCCTGCCCCATAGATCAGACCCCCATCAGCCCCACAACAGCTCCTGCCCCATAGATCTAACCCACATCAGCCCCTCAGCCGCTCCTGCCTTATAGATCTTACCCAAATCTGCCCCATTGCTGCTCCTGCCCCATTGATCAGACCAACAGCAGCTCTTCCCCATACATCTGACCCACAGCATCTCCTGCCATATAGATCTGACCCACATCAGACCCACAGCTGCTCCTGCCACATTGATCAGACCAACAGCAGCTCTTCCCCGTAGATCTGACCCACAGCATCTCCTGCCCCATAGAACTGACCCACATCAGCCACAGCAGCTCCTGCCCCATAGATCTGACCCACATCTGCCACACACCATCTCCTGCACCATAGATCTGACCCACATCAGCCCCACAGTCTCTCCTGCATTATAGATCTTACCCAAATCTGCCCCACTGCTGCTCCTGCCCCATTGATCAGACCCACAGCATCTCCTGCCACATAGATATGCCCAACATCTGCCCCACAGCAGCTCCTGCACCATAGATCTGACCCACATCTGCAACACAGCAGCTCCTGCTCCATAAATCTGACCAACATCAGGCCCACATCTATTCCTGCCCCATAGATCTGACCCACAGCAGCTCCTGCCCCATAGATCTGACCCACATTTGCCGCACAGCAGCTCATGCCCCGTACATCTGCCTCAATTGCGCCCCACAGCAGCTTTCGCCCAATAGATCTGACCCACATGTGCCCACAGCAGCTACTACCTCATAGATCTGACCCACATCAGCCCCACAGCCGCTCCTGCCTTATAGATCTTACCCAAATCTGCCCCAGTGCTGCTCCTGCCCCATTGATCTGACCCACATCAGCCCCACAGCAGCTCCTGCCTTATAGATCTTACCCAAATCTGCCCCACTGCTGCTCCTGCCCCATTGATCTGACCCACGTCAGCCCCACAGCAGCTCCTGCCTTATAGATATGACCCCCATCAGCCGCACAGCAGCTTCTATTCCATAGATCTGACCCACATGTGCTCCACTGCAGCTCCAGTCCCGTAGATCTGACCCACAGCAGCCCATGCCCCATAGATCTGACCAACATCAGCAACACAGCAGCTCCTGACACATACATCTGACCCAAATCTGCCCCACACCATCTCCTGCCCCATAGATCTAACTCACATGTGCCCCACAGCAGCTCCTGCCCCATAGATCTGATTCAAATCTGCCCCACAGCCGCTCCTGCCCCATACATCTGACCCGCATGTGCCCCAGAGCAGCTCTGCCCCATTGATTTGACGCACATCAGCCCCACAGGAGATCCTGCCGCATAGATCTGACCCACATCAGCCCCACTGCAGCTCCTGCCCTATAGATCTGACCAACATCAGACCCACATCAGCTCCTGCCCCAAACATCTGACCCAAATCTGCCCAACACCATCTCCTGCCCCATACATCTGGCCCACATCTGCCCCACAGCAGCTCCTGCCCCATAGACCTGACCCACATGTTCCCCACAGCAGCTCCTGCCTCATAGATCTGACCCAAGTCAGCCCCACAGCAGCTCCTGCCTTATAGATATGACCCCTATCAGCCCCACAGCAGCTTCTACCCCATAGATCTGACCCACATGTGCTCCACTGCAGCTCCAGTCCCGTAGATCTGACCCACAGCAGCCCATGCCCCATAGATCTGACCAACATCAGCCACAAAGCAGCTCCTGACCAATACATCTGACACAAATCTGCCCCACACCATCTCCTGCCCCATAGATCTAACTCACATGTGCCCCACAGCAGCTCCTGCCCCATAGATCTGACCCACATATGCCCCACAGCAGCTCCTGCCCCATAGATCTGACCCACATCTGTCGCACAGCAGCTCCTGCCCCATACATCTGACCCAAGTCAGCCCCACAGCAGCTCCTGCCTCATAGATCTGACCCACGTCAACCCCACAGCAGCTCCTGCCTTATAGATATGACCCCCATCAGCCCCACAGCAGCTCCTGCCCCATAGATCTGACCCATATCAGCCCCACAGCAGCTCCTGCCCCATACATCTGACACACATCATATGTAAAGCAGCTGCTGCCCAATAGATATGACCCACAGCAGCTTCAGCCCCATTGATCTGACCCACAGCAGCCCCACAGCATCTCCTGCCCCATAGATCTGACCCCCATCTGCCCCACAGCAGCTCCTGCCTCATACATCTGACTCACAGCATCTCCTGCCCCATAGATCTGACCCACATCAGCCCCACAGCAGCTCCTACCCCATAGATCTGAACCCCATCAGCCCCACAGCAGCTCCTGCCCCATAGATCTGACCCACATCTGCCCCACAGCAGCTCCTGCCCCATAGATCTGACCCACATCAGACCCACAGCTGCTCCTGCCCCATTGATCAGACCAACAGCAGCTCTTCCCCATAGATCTGACCCACAGCATCTCCTGCCCCATAGAAGTGACCCACATAAACCACAGCAGCTCCTGCCCCATAGTTCTGACCCACATCTGCCCCACAGCAGCTCCTGCACCATAGATCTGACCCACATCAGCCCCACAGCCGCTCCTCCCTTATAGATCTTACCCAAATCTGCCCCACTGCTGCTCCTGCCCCATTGATCAGACCAACAGCCGCTCTTCCCCATAGATCTGACCCACAGCATCTCCTGCCCCATAGATCTGACCCACATCTGCCCCACAGCAGCTCCTGCACCATAGATCTGACCCATATCTGACCCACAGCATCTCCTGCTTCTTAGACCTGACCCACATGTTCCCCACAGCAGCTCCTGCCCCATAGATCTGACCCACATCAGCCCCACAGCAGCTCCTGCCCCATAGATCTGACCCACAGCAGCCCCACAGCAGCTCCTGCCCCATAGATCTGACCCCCATCAGCCCCACAACAGCTCCTGCCCCATAGATCTAACCCATATCAGCCCCACAGCAGCTCCTGCCCCATAGATCTGACACACATCATATGTAAAGCAGCTGCTGCCCAATAGATATGTCCCACAGCAGCTTCAGCCCCAAGGATCTGACCCACATCAGCCCCACAGCAGCTCCTGCCCCATAGATCTGACCCACATATGCCCCACAGCAGCTCCTGCCCCATAGATTTGACCCACATCTGTCGCACAGCAGCTCCTGCCCCATACATCTGACCCAAGTCAGCCCCACAGCAGCTCCTGCCTCATAGATCTGACCCAAGTCATCCCCACAGCAGCTCCTGCCTTATAGATATGACCCCCATCAGCCCCACAGCAGCTTCTACCCCATAGATCTGACCCAAATCTGCCCCACACCATCTCCTGCCCCATAGATCTAACTCGCATGTGCCCCACAGCAGCTCCTGCCCATAGATCTGACCCACAGCAGCTCCAGCCCTATAGATCTGATTCAAATCACCCCACAGCAGATCCTGCTCCATAGATCTGACCCACATGTACCCAAGAGCAGCTCTGCCCCATTGATTTGACCCACATCAGCCCCACAGTAGCTCCTGCCCCATAGATCTGACCCCCATCAGCCCCACTGCAGCTCCTGCCCCATAGATCTAACCCATATCAGCCCCACAGAAGCTCCCGCCCCATAGATCTGACCCACATCATATGTAAAGCAGCTGCTGCACAATAGATATGACCCACAGCAGCTTCAGCCCCATTGATCTGACCCACAGCAGCCCCACAGCAGCTCCTGCCCCATAGATCTGACCCTCATCTGCACCACAGCAGCACCTCCCCATAGATCTAACACCCATCAGCCTCACAGCAGCTCCTGCCCCATAGATATGCCCTACATATGCCCCACAGCAGCTCCTGCACCATAGATCTGACCCACATCTGCAACACAGCAGCTCCTGCTCCATAAATCTAACCAACATCAGGCCCACATCTGTTCCTGCCCCATAGATCTGACCCACAGCAGCTCCTGCCCCATAGATCTGACCCACATTTGCCACACAGCAGCTCCTGCCCCGTAGATCTGCCTCAATTGCGCCCCACAGCAGCTTTCGCCCCATAGATCTGACCCACAAGTGCCCACAGCAGCTACTACCTCATAGATCTGACCCACATCAGCCCCACAGCCGCTCCTGCCTTATAGGTCTTACCCAAATCTGCCCCACTGCTGCTCCTGCCCCATTGATCAGACCAACAGCAGCTCTTCCCCATAGATCTGACCAACATGTTCCCCACAGCAGCTCCTGCCCCATAGATCTGACCCACATCTGCCCCACAGCAGCTCCTGCCCTATAGATCTGACCCAAATCTGCTCCACAGCAGCTCCTGCCTTATAGATCTTAACCACAGCAGCTCCTGCCCCATAGATCTGACCCACATCTGCCCCACAGCAGCTCCTGCACCATAGATCTGACCCACATCAGCCCCACAGCCGCTCCTGCCTTATAGATCTTACCCAAATCTGCCCCACTGCTGCTCCATCCCCATTGATCAGACCAACAGCAGCTCTTCCCCATAGATCTGCCCCACAGCAGCTCCTGCCCCATATATCTGACCCACACGTGATCCAGAGCAGCTCCTACCCCATAGATCTGACCCACATCTGCCCCACAGCAGCTCATGCACCATAGATCTGACCCACATCAGCCCCACAGCAGCTCCTGCCCCATAGATCTGACCCACATCAGACCCACAGCTGCTCCTGCCCCATTGATCAGACCAACAGCAGCTCTTCCCCATAGATCTGACCCATAGCATCTCCTGACCCATAGATCTGACCCACATCAGACCCACAGCAGCTGCTGACCCATAGATCTGACCCACATCTGCCCCACAGCAGCTCCTGCCCCATAGACCTGACCCACATGTACCCCACAGCAGCTCCTGCCCCATAGATCTGACCCACAGCAGCCCCACAGCAGCTCCTGCCCCATAGATCTGACCCACATCAGACGACAGTAGCTGCTGACCCATAGATCTGACCCAAATCAGCCCCGCAGCAGCTCCTGGCCCATAGATCTGACCCACATGTGCCCCACAGCAGCTCCAAACTCATAGATCTGACCCACATCAGTCCAACAGTAGATTTTGCACCATAGATATGTCCCTCATCTGCCCCACAGCAACTCCTGCCCCATAGATCTGACCTACATCATCCCTTCTGCAGCTCCTGCCCCATAGGTCTGACCTACATGTGCCCCACAGCAGCTCCTGCCATATAGATCTGACCCACATATGCACCACAGCAGCTCCTGCCCCATAGATCTGACCCACATCAGCCCCACAGCAGCTCCTGCCCCATAGATCTGACCCAAGTCAGCCCCACAGCAGCTCCTGCCTTATAGATAAGACCCACGTCAGCCCCACAGCAGCTTCTACCCCATAGATCTGATACACATGTGCTCCACTGCAGCTCCAGTCCCGTAGATCTGACCCACAGCAGCCCATGCCCCATAGATCTGACCAACATCAGCCACACAGCAGCTCCTGACCCATACATCTGACCCAAATCTGCCCCACACCATCTGCTGCCCCATAGATCTAACTCACATGTGCCCCACAGCAGCTCCTGCCCATAGATCTGACCCACAGCAGCTCCTGCCCCATAGATCTGATTCAAATCTGCCCCACAGCAGATCCTGCTCCATAGATCTGACCCACATGTACCCAAGAGCAGCTCTGCCCCATTGATTTGACGCCCATCAGCCCCAAAGGAGATTCTGCCCCATAGATCTGACCCACATCAGCCCCACTGCAGCTCCTGCCCCATAGATCTGACCCTCATCAGCCCCATACCATCTCCTGTTCCATAGATCTGACCCACATCTGCCCCACAGCAGCTCCTGCCCCATAGATCTGACCCACATCAGACCCACAGCAGCTGCTGACCCATAGATCTGACCCAAATCAGCCCCGCAGCAGCTCCTGGCCCATTGATCTGACCCACATGTGCCCCACAGCTGCTCCAAAATCATAGATCTGACCCACATCAGTCCAACAGCAGATTTTGCACCATAGATATGTCCCTCATCTGCCCCACAGCAACTCCTGCCCCATAGATATGATCTACATCATCCCCTCTGCAGCTCCTGCCCCATAGGTCTGACCCACATGTGCCCCACAGCAGCTCCTGCCATATAGATCTGACCCACATATGCCCCACAGCAGCTCCTGCCCCATAGATCTGAACCACATCAGCCGCACAGCAGCTCCTGCCCCATAGATCTGACACACATCTGTCGCACAGCAGCTCCTGCCACATAGATCTGACCCACATCTGTCGCACAGCAGCTCCTGCCCCATAGATCAGACCAACATCAGCCCCACAGCAGCTCCTGCCCCATAGATCAGACCCCCATCAGCCCCACAACAGCTCCTGCCCCATAGATCTAACCCACATCAGCCCCTCAGCCGCTCCTGCCTTATAGATCTTACCCAAATCTGCCCCACTGCTGCTCCTGCCCCATTGATCAGACCAACAGCAGCTCTTCCCCATACATCTGACCCACAGCATCTCCTGCCATATAGATCTGACCCACATCAGACCCACAGCTGCTCCTGCCACATTGATCAGACCAACAGCAGCTCTTCCCCGTAGATCTGACCCACAGCATCTCCTGCCCCATAGAACTGACCCACATCAGCCACAGCAGCTCCTGCCCCATAGATCTGACCCACATCTGCCACACACCATCTCCTGCACCATAGATCTGACCCACATCAGCCCCACAGTCTCTCCTGCATTATAGATCTTACCCAAATCTGCCCCACTGCTGCTCCTGCCCCATTGATCAGACCCACAGCATCTCCTGCCACATAGATATGCCCAACATCTGCCCCACAGCAGCTCCTGCACCATAGATCTGACCCACATCTGCAACACAGCAGCTCCTGCTCCATAAATCTGACCAACATCAGGCCCACATCTATTCCTGCCCCATAGATCTGACCCACAGCAGCTCCTGCCCCATAGATCTGACCCACATTTGCCGCACAGCAGCTCATGCCCCGTACATCTGCCTCAATTGCGCCCCACAGCAGCTTTCGCCCAATAGATCTGACCCACATGTGCCCACAGCAGCTACTACCTCATAGATCTGACCCACATCAGCCCCACAGCCGCTCCTGCCTTATAGATCTTACCCAAATCTGCCCCAGTGCTGCTCCTGCCCCATTGATCTGACCCACATCAGCCCCACAGCAGCTCCTGCCTTATAGATCTTACCCAAATCTGCCCCACTGCTGCTCCTGCCCCATTGATCTGACCCACGTCAGCCCCACAGCAGCTCCTGCCTTATAGATATGACCCCCATCAGCCGCACAGCAGCTTCTATTCCATAGATCTGACCCACATGTGCTCCACTGCAGCTCCAGTCCCGTAGATCTGACCCACAGCAGCCCATGCCCCATAGATCTGACCAACATCAGCAACACAGCAGCTCCTGACACATACATCTGACCCAAATCTGCCCCACACCATCTCCTGCCCCATAGATCTAACTCACATGTGCCCCACAGCAGCTCCTGCCCCATAGATCTGATTCAAATCTGCCCCACAGCCGCTCCTGCCCCATACATCTGACCCGCATGTGCCCCAGAGCAGCTCTGCCCCATTGATTTGACGCACATCAGCCCCACAGGAGATCCTGCCGCATAGATCTGACCCACATCAGCCCCACTGCAGCTCCTGCCCTATAGATCTGACCAACATCAGACCCACATCAGCTCCTGCCCCAAACATCTGACCCAAATCTGCCCAACACCATCTCCTGCCCCATACATCTGGCCCACATCTGCCCCACAGCAGCTCCTGCCCCATAGACCTGACCCACATGTTCCCCACAGCAGCTCCTGCCTCATAGATCTGACCCAAGTCAGCCCCACAGCAGCTCCTGCCTTATAGATATGACCCCTATCAGCCCCACAGCAGCTTCTACCCCATAGATCTGACCCACATGTGCTCCACTGCAGCTCCAGTCCCGTAGATCTGACCCACAGCAGCCCATGCCCCATAGATCTGACCAACATCAGCCACAAAGCAGCTCCTGACCAATACATCTGACACAAATCTGCCCCACACCATCTCCTGCCCCATAGATCTAACTCACATGTGCCCCACAGCAGCTCCTGCCCCATAGATCTGACCCACATATGCCCCACAGCAGCTCCTGCCCCATAGATCTGACCCACATCTGTCGCACAGCAGCTCCTGCCCCATACATCTGACCCAAGTCAGCCCCACAGCAGCTCCTGCCTCATAGATCTGACCCACGTCAACCCCACAGCAGCTCCTGCCTTATAGATATGACCCCCATCAGCCCCACAGCAGCTCCTGCCCCATAGATCTGACCCATATCAGCCCCACAGCAGCTCCTGCCCCATACATCTGACACACATCATATGTAAAGCAGCTGCTGCCCAATAGATATGACCCACAGCAGCTTCAGCCCCATTGATCTGACCCACAGCAGCCCCACAGCAGCTCCTGCCTCATAGATCTGACCCACGTCAGCCCCACAGCAGCTCCTGCCTTATAGATATGACCCCCATCAGCCCCACAGCAGCTTCTACCCCATAGATCTGACCCACATGTGCTCCACTGCAGCTCAAGTCCCGTAGATCTGACCCACAGCAGCCCATGCCCCATAGATCTGACCAACATCAGCCACACAGCAGCTCCTGACCCATACATCTGACCCAAATCTGCCCCACACCATCTCCTGCCCCATAGATCTAACTCACATGTGCCCCACAGCAGCTCCTGCCCATAGATCTGACCCACAGCAGCTCCTGCCCTATAGATCTGATTCAAATCTGCCCCACAGCAGCTCCTGCTCCATAGATCTGACCCACATGTACCCAAGAGCAGCTCTGCCCCATTGATTTGACCCACATCAGACCCACAGTAGCTCCTGCCCCATAGATCTGACCCCCATCAGCCCCACAGCAGATTTTGCCCCATAGATCTAACCCATATCAGCCCCACAGCAGCTCCTGCCCCATACATCTGACACACATCATATGTAAAGCAGCTGCTGCCCAATAGATATGACCCACAGCAGCTTCAGCCCCATTGATCTGACCCACAGCAGCCCCACAGCAGCTCCTGCCCCATAGATCTTACCTACATCATCTCCACTGCAGCTCCTGACCCCTAGATCTGACCACATCTACCCCACTGCTGCTCCTGCCCCATAGATCTGACCCAAATCTGCCCCACAGCAGATCCTGCCAAATAGATCTTAACCACAGCAGCTCCTGCCCCATAGATCTGACCCACATCAGCCCCACAGCAGCTCCTACACCATAGATCTGATCCACATCTGCCACACACCATCTCCTACCCCAGAGATCTTACCCACTTCTGCCCCACAGCAGCTCCTGCCCCATATCTCTGACCCACATCTGCACCACAGCAGCTCCTCCCCATAGATCTAACACCCATCAGCCTCACAGCAGCTCCTGCCCCATAGATATGCCCTACATATGCCCCACAGCAGCTCCTGCACCATAGATCTGACCCACATCTGCAACACAGCAGCTCCTGCTCCATAAATCTGACCAACATCAGGCCCACATCTGTTCCTGCCCAATAGATCTGACCCACAGCAGCTCCTGCCCCATAGATCTGACCCACATTTGCCACACAGCAGCTCCTGCCTTATAGATCTTACCCAAATCTGCCCCACTGCTGCTCCTGCCCCATAGACCTGACCCACATGTTCCCCACAGCAGCTCCTGCCCCATAGATCTGACCCACAGCATCTCCTGCCCCATAGATCTGACCCACATCAGCCCCACAGCAGCTCCTGCCCCATAGATCTGACCCACATCAGCCCCACAGCAGCTCCTGCCCCATAGATCTGACCCAAATTTGCTCCACAGCATCTCCTGCCTCATAGATCTGACCCACATGTGCTCCACTGCAGCTCCAGTCCCGTAGATCTGACCCACAGCAGCTCCTGCCCCATAGATCTGATTCAAATCTGCCCCACAGCAGCTCCTGCTCCATAGATCTGACCCGCATGTGCCCCAGAGCAGCTCTGCCCCATTGATTTGACCCACATCAGCCCCACAGGAGATCCTGCCCCATAGATCTGACCCACATCAGCCCCACTGCAGATCCTGCCCTATAGATCTGACCAACATCAGCCCCACATCAGCTCCTGCCCCATACATCTGACCCAAATCTGCCCCACACCATCTCCTGCCCCATAGATCTAACTCACATGTGCCCCACAGCAGCTCCTGCTCCATAGATCTGACCCACAGCAGCTCCTGCCCTATAGATCTGGATCAAATCTGTCCCACAGCAGCTCCTGCTCCATAGATCAGACCCACATGTGCCACAGAGCAGCTCTGCCCATTGATTTGACTCACATGTGCCCCACAGCAGCTCCTGCTCCATAGATCTGACCCACAGCAGCTCCTGCCCTATAGATCTGATTCAAATCTGACCCACAGCAGCTCCTGCTCCATAGATCTGACCCACATGTTCCCCAGAGCAGCTCTGCCCCATTGATTTGACGCACATCAGCCCCACAGCAGCTTCAGCCCCAAGGATCTGACCCACATCAGCCCCACTGCAGCTCCTGCCCCATAGATCTGACCCTCATCAGCCCCATAGCATCTCCCGCTCCATAGATCTTAACCGTATCAGCCCCACAGCAGCTCCTGCCCCATAGATCTGACCCACATCTGCCCCACAGCAGCTCCTGCCCCATAGATCTGACCCACATCAGACCCACAGCAGCTGCTGCCCCATAGATCTGACCCAAATCAGCCCCGCAGCAGCTCCTGGCCCATTGATCTGACCCACATGTGCCCCACAGCTGCTCCAAAATCATAGATCTGACCCACATCAGTCCAACAGCAGATTTTGCACCATAGATAAGTCCCTGACCTGCCCCACAGCAACTCCTGCCCCAAAGATCTGACCTACATCATCCCCTCTGCAGCTCCTGCCCCATAGGTATGACCCACATGTGCCCCACAGCAGCTCCTGCCATATAGATCTGACCCACATATGCCCCACAACAGCTCCTGCCCCATAGATCTGAACCACATCAGCCGCACAGCAGCTCCTGCCCCATAGATCTGACCAACATATGTCGCACAGCAGCTCCAGCCCCATAGATCTGACCCACATCTGTCGCACAGCAGCCCCTGCCCCATAGATCAGACCAACATCAGCCCCACAGCAGCTCCTGCCCCATAGTTCTGACCAACCATCAGCCCCACAACAGCTCCTGCCCCATAGATCTAACCCACATCAGCCCCACAGCAGCTCCTGCCCCATAGATCTGACACACATCATATGTAAAGCAGCTGCTGCCCAATAGATATGACCCACAGCAGCTTCAGCCCCAAGGATCTGACCCACATCAGCCCCACAGCAGCTCCTGCCCCATAGATCTGACCCACATATGCCCCACAGCAGCTCCTGCCCCATAGATATGACCCACATCTGTCGCACAGCAGCTCCTGCCCCATACATCTGACCCAAGTCAGCCCCACAGCAGCTCCTGCCTCATAGATCTGACCCAAGTCATCCCCACAGCAGCTCCTGCCTGATAGATATGACCCGCATCAGCCCCACAGCAGCTTCTACCCCATAGATCTGACCCACATGTGCTCCACTGCAGCTCCAGTCCCGTAGATCTGACCCACAGCAGCTCCTGCCCATAGATCTGACCAACATCAGCCACACAGCTGCTCCTGACCCATACATCTGACCCAAATCTGCCCCACACCATCTCCTGCCCCATAGATCTAACTCACATGTGCCCCACAGCAGCTCCTGCTCCATAGATCTGACCCACAGCAGCTCCTGCCCTATAGATCTGATTCAAATCTGTCCCACAGCAGCTCCTGCTCCATAGATCAGACCCACATGTGCCCCAGAGCAGCTCTGCCCCATTGATTTGACCCACATCAGCCCCACAGCAGCTCCTGACCTGTAGATCTGACCCACATCTGACCCACAGCAGCTCCTGCCCCATAGATCTCACCAACATCAGCCCCACATCAGCTCCTGCCCCACAGATCTGACCCTCATCAGCCCCATAGCATCTCCCGCTCCATAGATCTTAACCGTATCAGCCCCACAGCAGCTCCTGCCCCATAGATCTGACCCACATCTGCACCACAGCAGCTCTTGCCCCATAGATCTGACCCACATCTGCCCCACAGCAGCTCCTGACCCATAGATCTGACCCACATCAACCCCACAGAAGCTCCTGCCCCATAGATATGAACCACATCTGCCCCACAGCAGATTTTACCCCACAGATCTGACCCACATCAGCCCCACAGCAGCTCATGCCCCATAGATCTGACCCGCATCAGCCACACAGCAGCTCCTGCCTCATAGATCTGACTCACACCATCTCCTGCCCCATAGATCTGAACCACATCAGCCCCACAGCAGCTCCTGCCCCATAGATCTGACCCACATCTGCCCCACAGCAACTCCTGCCCCATAGACCTGACCCACATGTTCCCCACACCAGCTCCTGCCCCATAGATCTGACCCATAGCATCTCCTGCCCCATAGATCTGACCCACATCAGCCCCACAGCAGCTCCTGCCCCATAGATCTGACCCACATCAGACCCACAGCAGCTGCTGACCCATAGATCTGACCCACATCAGCCACACAGCAGCTCCTGATTCATAAATCTGACCACATCTGCCCCACTGCTGCTCTTGCCCCATAGATCTGACCCAAATCTGCCCCACAGCAGATCCTGCAAAATAGATCTTAACCACAGCAGCTCCTGCCCCATAGATCTGACCTACATTTGCACCACAGCAGCTCCTCCCCATAGATCTAACAGCCATCAGCACCACAACAGCTCCTGCCCCATAGATCTGACCCATGTCAGCCCCACAGCAGATCCTGCCCCATAGATCTGACCCACATCAGCCCCACAGCAGCTCCTGCCCCATAGATCTGACCCACATCTGCCCCACAGCAGCTCCTGCCTCATAGATCTGACCCATATCAACCCCACAGAAGCTCCTGCCCCATAGATCTGAACCACATCTGCCCCACAGCAGATTTTACCCCACAGATCTGACCCACATCAGCCACACAGCAGTTCCTGCCCCATAGACCTGACACACATCAGCCCCACAGCAGCTCCTGCCTCATAGATCTGACTCACAGCATCTCCTGCCCCATAGATCTGAACCACATCAGCCCCACAGCAGCTCCTGCCCCATAGATCTGACCCACATCTGCCTCAAAGCAGCTCCTGCCCCATAGACCTGACCCACATGTTCCCCACATCAGCTCCTGCCCCAATAGATCTGACCCACAGCATCTCCTGCCCCATAGATCTGACCCACATCAGCCCCACAGCAGCTCCTGCCCCATAGATCTGACCCACATCAGACCCACAGCAGCTGCTGACCCATAGATCTGACCCACATCAGCCACACAGCAGCTCCTGACTCATAAATCTGACCCACATCAGCCCAACAGCAGCTCCTGCCCCATAGATCTGACCCAAATCAGCCCCGCAGCAGCTCCTGGCCCATAGATCTGACCCACATGTGCCCCACAGCAGCTCCAAACTCATAGATCTGACCCCCATCAGCCCCACAGCAGATTTTGCCCCATAGATCTAACCCATATCAGCCCCACAGCAGCTCCTGCCCCATACATCTGACACACATCATATGTAAAGCAGCTGCTGCCCAATAGATATGACCCACAGCAGCTTCAGCCCCATTGATCTGACCCACAGCAGCCCCACAGCAGCTCCTGCCCCATAGATCTGACCTACATCATCTCCACTGCAGCTCCTGACCCATAGATCTGACCACATCTACCCCACTGCTGCTCCTACCCCATAGATCTGACCCAAATCTGCCCCACAGCAGATCCTGCCAAATAGATCTTAACCACAGCAGCTCCTGCCCCATAGATCTGACCCACATCAGCCCCACAGCAGCTCCTACACCATAGATCTGACCCACATCTGCCACACACCATCTCCTACCCCATAGATCTTACCCACTTCTGCCCCACAGCAGCTCCTGCCCCATAGCTCTGACCCACATCTGCACCACAGCAGCTCCTCCCCATAGATCTAACACCCATCAGCCTCACAGCAGCTCCTGCCCCATAGATACGCCCTACATATGCCCCACAGCAGCTCCTGCACCATAGATCTGACCCACATCTGCAACACAGCAGCTCCTGCTCCATAAATCTGACCAACATCAGGCCCACATCTGTTCCTGCCCCATAGATCTGACCCACAGCAGCTCCTGTCCCATAGATCTGACCCACATTTGCCACACAGCAGCTCCTGCCTCATAGATCTTACCCAAATCTGCCCCACTGCTGCTCCTGCCCCATAGACCTGACCCACATGTTCCCCACAGCAGCTCCTGCCCCATAGATCTGACCCACAGCATCTCCTGCCCCATAGATCTGACCCACATCAGCCCCACAGCAGCTCCTGCCCCATAGATCTGACCCACATCAGCCCCACAGCAGCTCCTGCCCCATAGATCTGACCCAAATCTGCTCCACAGCATCTCCTGCCTCATAGATCTGACCCACATGTGCTCCACTGCAGCTCCAGTCCCGTAGATCTGACCCACAGCAGCTCCTGCCCCATAGATCTGATTCAAATCTGCCCCACAGCAGCTCCTGCTCCATAGATCTGACCCGCATGTGCCCCAGAGCAGCTCTGCCCCATTGATTTGACCCACATCAGCCCCACAGGAGATCCTGCCCCATAGATCTGACCCACATCAGCCCCACTGCAGATCCTGCCCTATAGATCTGACCAACATCAGCCCCACATCAGCTCCTGCCCCATACATCTGACCCAAATCTGCCCCACACCATCTCCTGCCCCATAGATCTAACTCACATGTGCCCCACAGCAGCTCCTGCTCCATAGATCTGACCCACAGCAGCTCCTGCCCTATAGATCTGATTCAAATCTGTCCCACAGCAGCTCCTTCTCCATAGATCAGACCCACATGTGCCCCAGAGCAGCTCTGCCCCATTGATTTGACTCACATGTGCCCCACAGCAGCTCCTGCCCATAGATCTGACCCACAGCAGCTCCTGCCCTATAGATCTGATTCAAATCTGCCCCACAGCAGCTCCTGCTCCATAGATCTGACCCACATGTTCCCCAGAGCAGCTCTGCCCCATTGATTTGACGCACATCAGCCCCACAGCAGCTTCAGCCCCAAGGATCTGACCCACATCAGCCCCACTGCAGCTCCTGCCCCATAGATCTGACCCTCATCAGCCCCATAGCATCTCCCGCTCCATAGATCTTAACCGTATCAGCCCCACAGCAGCTCCTGCTCCATAGATCTGACCCACATCTGCCCCACAGCAGCTCCTGACCCATAGATCTGACCCACATCAACCCCACAGAAGCTCCTGCCCCATAGATATGAACCACATCTGCCCCACAGCAGATTTTAACCCACAGATCTGACCCACATCAGCCCCACAGCAGCTCATGCCCCATAGATCTGACCAGCATCAGCCACACAGCAGCTCCTGCCTCATAGATCTGACTCACACCATCTCCTGCCCCATAGATCTGAACCACATCAGCCCCACAGCAGCTCCTGCCCCATAGATCTGACCCACATCTGCCCCACAGCAGCTCCTGCCCATAGACCTGACCCACATGTTCCCCACACCAGCTCCTGCCCCATAGATCTGACCCATAGCATCTCCTGCCCCATAGATCTGACCCACATCAGCCCCACAGCAGCTCCTGCCCCATAGATCTGACCCACATCAGACCCACAGGAGCTGCTGACCCATAGATCTGACCCACATCAGCCACACAGCAGCTCCTGATTCATAAATCTGACCACATCTGCCCCACTGCTGCTCTTGCCCCATAGATCTGACCCAAATCTGCCCCACAGCAGATCCTGCAAAATAGATCTTAACCACAGCAGCTCCTGCCCCATAGATCTGACCTACATCTGCACCACAGCAGCTCCTCCCCATAGATCTAACAGCCATCAGCACCACAACAGCACCTGCCCCATAGATCTGACCCATGTCAGCCCCACAGCAGTTCCTGCCCCATAGATCTGACCCACATCAGCCCCACAGCAGCTCCTGCCCCATAGATCTGACCCACATCTGCACCACAGCAGCTCTTGCCCCATAGATCTGACCCACATCTGCCCCACAGCAGCTCCTGCCTCATAGATCTGACCCATATCAACCCCACAGAAGCACCTGCCCCATAGATCTGAACCACATCTGCCCCACAGCAGATTTTACCCCACAGATCTGACCCACATCAGCCCCACAGCAGCTCATGCCCCATAGATCTGACCCGCATCAGCCACACAGCAGTTCCTGCCCCATAGACCTGACACACATCAGCCCCACAGCAGCTCCTGCCTCATAGATCTGACTCACAGCATCTCCTGCCCCATAGATCTGAACCACATCAGCCCCACAGCAGCTCCTGCCCCATAGATCTGACCCACATCTGCCTCAAAGCAGCTCCTGCCCCATAGACCTGACCCACATGTTCCCCACACCAGCTCCTGCCCCATAGATCTGACCCACAGCATCTCCTGCCCCATAGATCTGACCCACATCAGCCCCACAGCAGCTCCTGCCCCATAGATCTGACCCACATCAGCCCCACAGCAGCTCCTGCCCCATAGATCTGACCCACATCAGACCCACAGCAGCTGCTGACCCATAGATCTGACCCACATCAGCCACACAGCAGCTCCTGACTCATAAATCTGACCCACATCAGCCCAACAGCAGCTCCTGCCCCATAGATCTGATTCAAATCAGCCCCGCAGCAGCTCCTGGCCCATAGATCTGACCCACATGTGCCCCACAGCAGCTCCAAACTCATAGATCTGACCCCCATCAGCCCCACAGCAGATTTTGCCCCATAGATCTAACCCATATCAGCCCCACAGCAGCTCCTGCCCCATACATCTGACACACATCATATGTAAAGCAGCTGCTGCCCAATAGATATGACCCACAGCAGCTTCAGCCCCATTGATCTGACCCACAGCAGCCCCACAGCAGCTCCTGCCCCATAGATCTGACCTACATCATCTCCACTGCAGCTCCTGACCCATAGATCTGACCACATCTACCCCACTGCTGCTCCTGCCCCATAGATCTGACCCAAATCTGCCCCACAGCAGATCCTGCCAAATAGATCTTAACCACAGCAGCTCCTGCCCCATAGATCTGACCCACATCAGCCCCACAGCAGCTCCTACACCATAGATCTGACCCACATCTGCCACACACCATCTCCTACCCCATAGATCTTACCCACTTCTGCCCCACAGCAGCTCCTGCCCCATAGCTCTGACCCACATCTGCACCACAGCAGCTCCTCCCCATAGATCTAACACCCATCAGCCTCACAGCAGCTCCTGCCCCATAGATACGCCCTACATATGCCCCACAGCAGCTCCTGCACCATAGATCTGACCCACATCTGCAACACAGCAGCTCCTGCTCCATAAATCTGACCAACATCAGGCCCACATCTGTTCCTGCCCCATAGATCTGACCCACAGCAGCTCCTGCCCCATAGATCTGACCCACATTTGCCACACAGCAGCTCCTGCCTTATAGATCTTACCCAAATCTGCCCCACTGCTGCTCCTGCCCCATAGACCTGACCCACATGTTCCCCACAGCAGCTCCTGCCCCATAGATCTGACCCACAGCATCTCCTGCCCCATAGATCTGACCCACATCAGCCCCACAGCAGCTCCTGCCCCATAGATCTGACCCACATCAGCCCCACAGCAGCTCCTGCCCCATAGATCTGACCCAAATCTGCTCCACAGCATCTCCTGCCTCATAGATCTGACCCACATGTGCTCCACTGCAGCTCCAGTCCCGTAGATCTGACCCACAGCAGCTCCAGCCCCATAGATCTGATTCAAATCTGCCCCACAGCAGCTCCTGCTCCATAGATCTGACCCGCATGTGCCCCAGAGCAGCTCTGCCCCATTGATTTGACCCACATCAGCCCCACAGGAGATCCTGCCCCATAGATCTGACCCACATCAGCCCCACTGCAGATCCTGCCCTATAGATCTGACCAACATCAGCCCCACATCAGCTCCTGCCCCATACATCTGACCCAAATCTGCCCCACACCATCTCCTGCCCCATAGATCTAACTCACATGTGCCCCACAGCAGCTCCTGCTCCATAGATCTGACCCACAGCAGCTCCTGCCCTATAGATCTGATTCAAATCTGTCCCACAGCAGCTCCTTCTCCATAGATCAGACCCACATGTGCCCCAGAGCAGCTCTGCCCCATTGATTTGACTCACATGTGCCCCACAGCAGCTCCTGCTCCATAGATCTGACCCACAGCAGCTCCTGCCCTATAGATCTGATTCAAATCTGCCCCACAGCAGCTCCTGCTCCATAGATCTGACCCACATGTTCCCCAGAGCAGCTCTGCCCCATTGATTTGACGCACATCAGCCCCACAGCAGCTTCAGCCCCAAGGATCTGACCCACATCAGCCCCACTGCAGCTCCTGCCCCATAGATCTGACCCTCATCAGCCCCATAGCATCTCCCGCTCCATAGATCTTAACCGTATCAGCCCCACAGCAGCTCCTGCTCCATAGATCTGACCCACATCTGCCCCACAGCAGCTCCTGACCCATAGATCTGACCCACATCAACCCCACAGAAGCTCCTGCCCCATAGATATGAACCACATCTGCCCCACAGCAGATTTTAACCCACAGATCTGACCCACATCAGCCCCACAGCAGCTCATGCCCCATAGATCTGACCAGCATCAGCCACACAGCAGCTCCTGCCTCATAGATCTGACTCACACCATCTCCTGCCCCATAGATCTGAACCACATCAGCCCCACGGCAGCTCCTGCCCCATAGATCTGACCCACATCTGCCCCACAGCAGCTCCTGCCCATAGACCTGACCCACATGTTCCCCACACCAGCTCCTGCCCCATAGATCTGACCCATAGCATCTCCTGCCCCATAGATCTGACCCACATCAGCCACACAGCAGCTCCTGATTCATAAATCTGACCACATCTGCCCCACTGCTGCTCTTGCCCCATAGATCTTACCCAAATCTGCCCCACAGCAGATCCTGCAAAATAGATCTTAACCACAGCAGCTCCTGCCCCATAGATCTGACCTACATCTGCACCACAGCAGCTCCTCCCCATAGATCTAACAGCCATCAGCACCACAACAGCACCTGCCCCATAGATCTGACCCATGTCAGCCCCACAGCAGTTCCTGCCCCATAGATCTGACCCACATCAGCCCCACAGCAGCTCCTGCCCCATAGATCTGACCCACATCTGCACCACAGCAGCTCTTGCCCCATAGATCTGACCCACATCTGCCCCACAGCAGCTCCTGCCTCATAGATCTGACCCATATCAACCCCACAGAAGCACCTGCCCCATAGATCTGAACCACATCTGCCCCACAGCAGATTTTACCCCACAGATCTGACCCACATCAGCCCCACAGCAGCTCATGCCCCATAGATCTGACCCGCATCAGCCACACAGCAGTTCCTGCCCCATAGACCTGACACACATCAGCCCCACAGCAGCTCCTGCCTCATAGATCTGACTCACAGCATCTCCTGCCCCATAGATCTGAACCACATCAGCCCCACAGCAGCTCCTGCCCCATAGATCTGACCCACATCTGCCTCAAAGCAGCTCCTGCCCCATAGACCTGACCCACATGTTCCCCACACCAGCTCCTGCCCCATAGATCTGACCCACAGCATCTCCTGCCCCATAGATCTGACCCACATCAGCCCCACAGCAGCTCCTGCCCCATAGATCTGACCCACATCAGACCCACAGCAGCTGCTGACCCATAGATCTGACCCACATCAGCCACACAGCAGCTCCTGACTCATAAATCTGACCCACATCAGCCCCACAGCAGCTCCTGCCCCATAGATCTGACCCAAATCAGCCCCGCAGCAGCTCCTGGCCCATAGATCTGACCCACATGTGCCCCACAGCAGCTCCAAACTCATAGATCTGACCCACATCAGTCCAACAGCAGATTTTGCACCATAGATATGTCCCTCATCTGCCCCACAGCAACTCCTGCCCCATAGATCTGACCTACATCATCCCCTCTGCAGCTCCTGCCCCATAGGTCTGACCCACATGTGCCCCACAGCAGCTCCTGCCATATAGATCTAACCACCATCAGCCCCAAAGCAGCTCCTGCCCCATAGATCTGACCCACATCAGCCACACAGCATCTCCTGACTCATAAATCTGACACACATCAGCCCCACAGCAGCTCCTGCCCCATAGATCTGACCCAAATCTGCCCCACAGCAGCTCCTGCCCCATAGATCTGACCCAAATCTGCCCCACAGCAGCTCCTGCCTCATAGATCTGACCCAGGTCAGCCCCACAGCAGCTCCTGCCTTATAGATATGACCCCCATCAGCCCCACAGCAGCTCCTGCCTCATAGATCTGACCCACATGTTCTCCACTGCAGCTCCAGTCCCATAGATCTGACCCACAGCAGCCCATGCCCCATAGATCTGACCCTCATCAGCCACACAGCAGCTCCTGACCCATACATCTGACCCAAATCTGCCCCACACCATCTCCTGCCCCATAGATCTAACTCACATGTGCCCCACAGCAGCTCCTGCCCATAGATCTGTCCCACAGCAGCTCCTGCCCTATAGATCTGACCAACATCAGCCCCACCATCAGCTCCTGCCGCATACATATGACCCAAATCTGCCCCACACCATCTCCTGCCCCATAGATCTAACTCACATGTGCCCCACAGCAGCTCCTGCTCCATAGATCTGACCCACAGCAGCTCCTGCCCTATGGATCTGATTCAAATCTGCCCCACAGCAGCTCCTGCTCCATAGATCTGACCCACATGTGCCCCAGAGCAGCTCTGCCCCATTGATTTGACCCACATCAGCCCTACAGCAGCTCCTGACCTGTAGATCTGACCCACATCTGACCCACAGCAGCTCCTGCCCCATAGATCTCACCAACATCAGCCCCACATCAGCTCCTGCCCCATAGATCTGACCCTCATCAGCACCATAGCATCTCCCGCTCCATAGGTCTTAACCGTATCAGCCCCACAGCAGCTCCTGCCCCATAGATCTGACCCACATCTGCACCACAGCAGCTCTTGCCCCATAGATCTGACCCACATCTGCCCCACAGCAGCTCCTGACCCATAGATCTGAACCACATCTGCCCCACAGCAGATTTAACCCCACACATCTGACCCACATCAGCCCCCAGGAGATCCTGCCCCATAGATCTGACCCACATCAGACCCACAGCAGCTGCTGACCCATAGATCTGACCCACATGTGCTCCACTGCAGCTCCAGTCCCGTAGATCTGACACACAGCAGCCCATGCCCCATAGATCTGACCAACATCAGCCACACAGCAGCTCCTGACCCATACATCTGACCCAAATCTGCCCCAAACCATCTCCTGCCCCATAGATCTAACTCACATGTGCCCCACAGCAGCTAGTGCCCCATAGATCTGACCCACATCTGCCCCACAGCAGCTCCTGCCCCATAGACCTGACCCACATGTTCCCCACACCAGCTCCTGCCCCATAGATCTGACCCACAGCATCTCCTGCCCCATAGATCTGACCCACATCAGCCCCACAGCAGCTCCTGCCCCATAGATCTGACCCACATCAGACCCACAGCAGCTGCTGACCAATAGATCTGACCCACATCAGCCACACAGCAGCTCCTGACTCATAAATCTGACCACATCTGCCCCACTGCTGCTCCTGCCCCATAGATCTTACACAAATCTGCCCCACAGCAGATCCTGCCAAATAGATCTTAACCACAGCAGCTCCTGCCCCATAGATCTAACCCACATCTGCACCACAGCAGCTCCTCCCCATAGATCTAACAGCCATCAGCACCACAACAGCTCCTGCCCCATAGATCTGACCCCCGTCAGCCCCACAGCAGATCCTGCCCCATAGATCTGACCCACATCAGCCCCACAGCAGCTCCTGCCCCATAGATCTGACCCAAGTCAGCCCCACAGCAGCTCCTGCCTTATAGATATGACCCCCATCAGCCCCACAGCAGATTCTACCCCATAGATCTGACCCACATGTGCTCCACTGCAGCTCCAGTCCCATAGATCTGACCCAGAGCAGCCCATGCCCCATAGATCTGACCAACATCAGCCACACAGCAGCTCCTGACCCATACATCTGACCCAAATCTGCCCCAAACCATCTCCTGCCCCATAGATCTAACTCACATGTGCCCCACAGCAGCTCCTGCCCATAGATCTGACCCACAGCAGCTCCTGCCCTATAGATCTGATTCAAATCTGCCCCACAGCAGCTCCTGCTCCATAGATCTGACCCACATGTGCCCCAGAGCAGCTCTGCCCCATTGATTTGACCCACATCAGCTCCACAGGAGATCCTGCCCCATAGATCTGACCCACATCAGCCCCACTGCAGCTCCTGCCCTATAGATCTGACCAACATCAGCCCCACATCAGCTCCTGCCCCATAGATCTGACCCTCATCAGCCCCATAGCATCTCCCAATCCATAGATCTTAACCGTATCAGCCCCACAGCAGCTCCTGCCCCATAGATCTGACCCACATCTGCACCACAGCAGCTCTTGCCCCATAGATCTGACCCACATCTGCCCCACAGCAGCTCCTGACCCATAGATCTGACCCAAATCAACCCCACAGAAGCTCCTGCCCCATAGATCTGAACCACATCTGCCCCACACCAGATTTTACCCCACAGATCTGACCCACATCAGCCCCACAGCAGCTCATGCCCCATAGATCTGACCCACATCAGCCACACAGCAGTTCCTGCCCCATAGACCTGACACACATCAGCCCCACAGCAGCTCCTGCCTCATAGATCTGACTCACAGCATCTCCTGCCCCATAGATCTGACCCACATCAGCCCCACAGCAGATCCTCCCCAAAGATCTGACACACCTCTGCCCCACTGCTGCTCCTACACCACAGTTCTGACCTACATCATCTCCACTGCAGCTCCTGCCCCATAGTTCTGACCCATAGCAGCTCATGCCCCATAGATCTGACCCGCATCAGCCACACAGCAGGTCCTGCCCCATAGACCTGACACACATCAGCCCCACAGCAGATCCTGCCTCATAGATCTGACTCACAGCATCTCCTGCCCCATAGATCTGACCCACATCAGCCCCACAGCAGCTCCTGCCACCTAGATCTGAACCAAGTCAGCACCACAGCAGCTCCTGCCCCATAGATCTGACCCACATCAGCCCCACAGCAGCTCCTGCCCCATAGATCTGACCCACATCAGACTCACAGCAGCTGCTGACCCATAGATCTGACCAAAATCAGCCCCGCAGCATCTCCTGGCCCATAGATCTGACCCACATGGGCCCCACAGCAGCTCCTGCCATATAGATCTAACCACCATCAGCCCCAAAGAAGCTCCTGCCCCATAGATCTGACCCACATCAGCCACACAGCAACTCCTGCCCCATAGATCTGACCCACAGCAGCTCCTGCTTATAGATCTGACCCACAGCAGCTCCTGCCCTATAGATCTGATTCAAATCTGCCCCACAGCAGCTCCTGCTCCATAGATCTGACCCACATATGCCCCCGAGCAGGTCTTCCCCATTGATTTGACCCACTTCAGCCCCACAGGAGATCCTGCCCTATAGATCTGACCAACATCAGCCCCACCATCAGCTCCTGCCCCATACATCTGACCCAAATCTGCCCCACACCATCTCCTGCCCCATAGATCTAACTCACATGTGCCCCACAGCTGCTCCTGCTCCATAGATCTGACCCACAGCAGCTCCTGCCCTACAGATCTGATTCAAATCTGCCCCACAGCAGCTCCTGCTCCATAGCTCTGACCCACATGTGCCCCAGAGCAGCTCTGCCCCACTGATTTGACCCACATCAGCCCCACAGCATCTCCTGCCCCATAGAACTGACCCACATCAGCCACAGCAGCTCCTGACCTATAGATCTGACCCACATCAACCCCACAGAAGCTCCTGCCCCATAGATCTGACCCACATCTGCCCCACAGCAGCCCCTTCCCCATAGATCTGACCCACATCTGCCCCACAGCAGCCCCTGCCCCATAGATCTGACCCACATCAGCCCCACAGCCGCTCCTGACTTATAGATCTTACCCAAATCTGCCCCACTGCTGGTCCTGCCCCATTGATCAGACCAACAGCAGCTCTTCCCCATAGATCTGACGAACATGTTCCCCACAGCAGCTCCTGCCACATAGATCTGACCCACAGCATCTCCTGCCCCATAGATTTGACCCACATCAGCCCCACAGCAGCTCCTGCCCCATAGATCTGACCCAAATCAGCCCCACAGCAGCTCCTGCACCATAGATCTGACCCACATGTGCCCCACAGCAGCTCCAAACTCATAGATCTGACCCACATCAGTCCAACAGCAGATTTTGCACCATAGATATGTCCCTCATCTGCCCCACAGCAACTCCTGCCCCATAGATATGATCTACATCATCCCCTCTGCAGCTCCTGCCCCATAGGTCTGACCCACATGTACCCCACAGCAGCTCCTGCCATATAGATCTAACCATCATCAGCCCCAAAGCAGCTCCTGCCCCATAGATCTGACCCACATCAGCCACACAGCAGCTCCTGACTCATAAATCTGACCCACATCAGCCCCACAGCAGCTCCTGCCCCATAGATCTGACCCAAGTCAGCCCCACAGCAGCTCCTGCCCCATAGATCTGACCCACATCAGCCCCACAGCAGCTCCTGCCTCATAGATCTGACCCAAATCTGCCCCACAGCAGCTCCTGCCTCATAGATCTGACCCAAGTCAGCCCCACAGCAGCTCCTGCGTTATAGATATGACCCCCATCAGCCCCACAGCAGCTTCTACACCATAGAACTGACCCACATGTGCTCCACTGCAGCTCCAGTCCCGTAGATCTGACCCACAGCAGCCCATGCCCCATAGATCTGACCAACATCAGCCACACAGCAGCTCCTGACCCATACATCTGACCCAAATCTGCCAAACACCATCTCCTGCCCCATAGATCTAACTCACATGTGCCCCACAGCAGCTCCTGCCCATAGATCTGACCCACAGCAGCTCCTGCCCTATAGATCTGATTCAAATCTGCCCCACAGCAGCTCCTGCTCCATAGATCTTACCCACATCAGCCCCACTGCAGCTCCTGCCCCATAGATCTGACCCACATCAGCCCCACATCAGCTCCTGCCCCATACATCTGACCCAAATCTGCCCCACACCATCTCCTGCCCCATAGATCTAACTCACATGTGCCCCACAGCAGCTCCTGCCCTACATCTGCCCCACATCAGCTCCTGACTCATAAATCTGACCCACATCAGCCCCACAGCAGCTCCTGCTCCATTGATCTGACCCACATGTGCCCCCGAGCAGCTCTGCCCCATTGATTTGACCCACATCAGCCCCACTGCAGCTCCTGCCCTATAGATCTGACCAACATCAGCCCCACATCAGCTCCTGCCCCATAGATCTGACCCTCATCAGCCCCATAGCATCTCCCTCTCCATAGATCTTAACCGTATCAGCCCCACAGCAGCTCCTGACCCATAGATCTGACCAACATCAACCCCACAGCAGCTCCTGCCCCACAGATCTGAACAACATCTGCCCCACAGCAGATTTTACCCCACAGATCTGACCCACATTTTCCCCAAAGCAGCACCTAACCCATAGATGTGCCCTACATCATCCCCTCTATAGCTCCTGCCCCATAGATCTGAACCACAGCAGTTCCTAACCCATAGATCAGACCCAAATCTTCCCTACATCAGCTCCTGCCCATAGATCTGACCCACATCAGCCCCACAGCAGCTCCTACCCCATATATCTGACCCACATCAGCCCCACAGCAGATTTTGCCCCATAGATATGTGCCACGTCTGCCCCACAGCAGCTCCTGTGACATAGATCTTACCCAGATCTGCTCCACAGCAGCTGCTGCCCCAAAGATCTGACCAACATCAGCCCCACAGCACCTCCTGCCCCAATGATCTGACCCACATGTGCAACACAGCAGCTCCTGCCCCATAGACCCTACCAAGATGTGCAGCACAGCAGCTCCTGCCCATAGATCTGACCCACATCAGCCCCACAGCAGCTCCTGCCTTATAGATCTTACCCAAATCTGCCCCACTACTGCTCCTGCCCCATTGATCAGACCAACAGCAGCTCTTCCCCATAGATCTGACCCACATCAGCCCCACAGCAGCTCCTGGCCCATAGATCTGACCCACAGCATCTCCTGCCCCGTAGATCTGACCCACATCAGCCCCACAGCAGCTCCTGCCCCATAGATCTGACCCAAATCAGCCCCACAGCATCTCCTGCCCCATAGATCTGACCCACATGTGCCCCACAGCAGCTCCAAACTCATAGATCTGACCCACATCAGTCCAACAGCAGATTTTGCACCATAGATATGTCCCTCATCTGCCCCACAGCAGCTCCTGCCCCATAGATCTGACCTACATCATCCCCTCTGCAGCTCCTACCCCATAGGTCTGACCCACATGTGCCCCAGAGCAGCTCTGCCCCAGTGATTTGACCCACATCAGCCCCACAGGAGATCCTGCCCCATAGATCTGACCCACATCAGCCCCACTGCAGCTCCTGCCCTATAGATCTGACCCACATCAGCCCCACATCAGCTCCTGCCCCATACATCTGACCCAAATCTGCCCCACACCATCTCCTGCCCCATAGATCTAACTCACATGTGCCCCACAGCAGCTCCTGCTCCAAAGATCTGACCCACAGCAGCTCCTGCCTTATAGATCTGATTCAAATCTGCCCCACAGCATCTCCTGCTCCATAGATCTGACCCACATGTGCCCCAGAGCAGCTCTGCCCCATTGATTTTACCCACATCAGCCCCACAGGAGATCCTGCCCCATAGATCTGACCCACATCAGCCCCACTGCAGCTCCTGCCCTATAGATCTGACTCACATCTGCCCCACAGCAGCTCCTGCCCCATAGATCTGACCCACATCTACTCCACAGCAGCTCCTGCCCCATAGATCTGACCCACATCAGCCCCACAGCCGATCCTGCCTTATAGATCTTACCCAAATCTGCCCCACTGCTGCTCCTGCCCCATTGATCAGACCAACAGCAGCTCTTCCCCATAGATCTGACCAACATGTTCCCCACAGCAGCTCCTGCCCCATAGATCTGACCCACATCAGCCCCACAGCAGCTCCTACCCCATATATCTGACCCACATCAGCCCCACAGCAGATTTTGCCCCATAGATATGTGCCACGTCTGCCCCACAGCAGCTCCTGTGACATAGATCTTACCCAGATCTGCTCCACAGCAGCTGCTGCCCCAAAGATCTGACCAACATCAGCCCCACAGCACCTCCTGCCCCAATGATCTGACCCACATGTGCAACACAGCAGCTCCTGCCCCATAGACCCTACCAAGATGTGCAGCACAGCAGCTCCTGCCCATAGATCTGACCCACATCAGCCCCACAGCAGCTCCTGCCTTATAGATCTTACCCAAATCTGCCCCACTACTGCTCCTGCCCCATTGATCAGACCAACAGCAGCTCTTCCCCATAGATCTGACCCACATCAGCCCCACAGCAGCTCCTGGCCCATAGATCTGACCCACAGCATCTCCTGCCCCGTAGATCTGACCCACATCAGCCCCACAGCAGCTCCTGCCCCATAGATCTGACCCAAATCAGCCCCACAGCATCTCCTGCCCCATAGATCTGACCCACATGTGCCCCACAGCAGCTCCAAACTCATAGATCTGACCCACATCAGTCCAACAGCAGATTTTGCACCATAGATATGTCCCTCATCTGCCCCACAGCAGCTCCTGCCCCATAGATCTGACCTACATCATCCCCTCTGCAGCTCCTACCCCATAGGTCTGACCCACATGTGCCCCAGAGCAGCTCTGCCCCAGTGATTTGACCCACATCAGCCCCACAGGAGATCCTGCCCCATAGATCTGACCCACATCAGCCCCACTGCAGCTCCTGCCCTATAGATCTGACCCACATCAGCCCCACATCAGCTCCTGCCCCATACATCTGACCCAAATCTGCCCCACACCATCTCCTGCCCCATAGATCTAACTCACATGTGCCCCACAGCAGCTCCTGCTCCAAAGATCTGACCCACAGCAGCTCCTGCCTTATAGATCTGATTCAAATCTGCCCCACAGCATCTCCTGCTCCATAGATCTGACCCACATGTGCCCCAGAGCAGCTCTGCCCCATTGATTTTACCCACATCAGCCCCACAGGAGATCCTGCCCCATAGATCTGACCCACATCAGCCCCACTGCAGCTCCTGCCCTATAGATCTGACTCACATCTGCCCCACAGCAGCTCCTGCCCCATAGATCTGACCCACATCTGCTCCACAGCAGCTCCTGCCCCATAGATCTGACCCACATCAGCCCCACAGCCGATCCTGCCTTATAGATCTTACCCAAATCTGCCCCACTGCTGCTCCTGCCCCATTGATCAGACCAACAGCAGCTCTTCCCCATAGATCTGACCAACATGTTCCCCACAGCAGCTCCTGCCCCATAGATCTGACCCACATCAGCCCCACAGCAGCTCCTACCCCATATATCTGACCCACATCAGCCCCACAGCAGATTTTGCCCCATAGATATGTGCCACGTCTGCCCCACAGCAGCTCCTGTGACATAGATCTTACCCAGATCTGCTCCACAGCAGCTGCTGCCCCAAAGATCTGACCAACATCAGCCCCACAGCACCTCCTGCCCCAATGATCTGACCCACATGTGCAACACAGCAGCTCCTGCCCCATAGACCCTACCAAGATGTGCAGCACAGCAGCTCCTGCCCATAGATCTGACCCACATCAGCCCCACAGCAGCTCCTGCCTTATAGATCTTACCCAAATCTGCCCCACTACTGCTCCTGCCCCATTGATCAGACCAACAGCAGCTCTTCCCCATAGATCTGACCCACATCAGCCCCACAGCAGCTCCTGGCCCATAGATCTGACCCACAGCATCTCCTGCCCCGTAGATCTGACCCACATCAGCCCCACAGCAGCTCCTGCCCCATAGATCTGACCCAAATCAGCCCCACAGCATCTCCTGCCCCATAGATCTGACCCACATGTGCCCCACAGCAGCTCCAAACTCATAGATCTGACCCACATCAGTCCAACAGCAGATTTTGCACCATAGATATGTCCCTCATCTGCCCCACAGCAGCTCCTGCCCCATAGATCTGACCTACATCATCCCCTCTGCAGCTCCTACCCCATAGGTCTGACCCACATGTGCCCCAGAGCAGCTCTGCCCCAGTGATTTGACCCACATCAGCCCCACAGGAGATCCTGCCCCATAGATCTGACCCACATCAGCCCCACTGCAGCTCCTGCCCTATAGATCTGACCCACATCAGCCCCACATCAGCTCCTGCCCCATACATCTGACCCAAATCTGCCCCACACCATCTCCTGCCCCATAGATCTAACTCACGTGTGCCCCACAGCAGCTCCTGCTCCAAAGATCTGACCCACAGCAGCTCCTGCCCTATAGATCTGATTCAAATCTGCCCCACAGCATCTCCTGCTCCATAGATCTGACCCACATGTGCCCCAGAGCAGCTCTGCCCCATTGATTTTACCCACATCAGCCCCACAGGAGATCCTGCCCCATAGATCTGACCCACATCAGCCCCACTGCAGCTCCTGCCCTATAGATCTGACTCACATCTGCCCCACAGCAGCTCCTGCCCCATAGATCTGACCCACATCTGCTCCACAGCAGCTCCTGCCCCATAGATCTGACCCACATCAGCCCCACAGCCGATCCTGCCTTATAGATCTTACCCAAATCTGCCCCACTGCTGCTCCTGCCCCATTGATCAGACCAACAGCAGCTCTTCCCCATAGATCTGACCAACATGTTCCCCACAGCAGCTCCTGCCCCATAGATCTGACCCACATCTGCCCCACAGCAGCTCCTGCCCCAGAGACCTGACCCACATGTTCCCCACAGCAGCTCCTGCCCCATAGATCTGACCCACAGCATCTCCTGCACCATAGATCTGACCCACATGTGCCCCACAGCAGCTCCACACTCATAGATCCGACCCACATCAGTCCAACAGCAGATTTTGCACCATAGATATGTCGCTCTTCTGCCCCACAGCAACTCCTGCCCCATAGATCTGACCTACATCATCCCCTCTGCAGCTCCTGCCCCAGAGGTCTGACCCACATGTGCCCCACAGCAGCTCCTGCCATATAGATCTAACCACCATCAGCCCCAAAATAGATCATGCCCCATAGATCTGACCCACATCAACCCCACAGCAGCTCCTGCCTCATAAATCTGACCCAAGTCAGCCCCACAGCAGCTCCTGCCTTATAGATCTGACCCCCATCAGCCCCACTGCAGCTCCTGCCCTATAGATCTAACCCACATCAGCCCCAGAGCAGCTCCTGCCCCATAGATCTGACACACATCATATCTAAAGCAGCTGCTGCCCAATAGATATGACCCACAGCAGCTTCAGCCCCATTGATCTGACCCACATCAGCCCCACAGCAGCTCCTGCCCCATAGATCTGACCCACATCAGACCCACAGCAGCTGCTGACCCATAGATCTGACCCAAATCAGCCCCGCAGCAGCTGCTGACCCATAGATCTGACCCAAATCAGCCCCGCAGCAGCTCCTGGCCCATAGATCTGACCCACATGTGCCCCACAGCAGCTCCAAACTCATAGATCTGACCCACATCAGTCCAACAGCAGATTTTGCACCATAGATATGTCCCTCATATTCCCCACAGCAACTCCTGCCCCATAGATCTGACCTACATCATCCCCTCTGCAGCTCCTGCCCCATAGGTCTGACCCACATGTGCCCCACAGCAGCTCCTGCCATATAGATCTGACCCACATATGCCCCACAGCAGCTCCTGCCCCATAGATCTGAACCACATCAGCCGCACAGCAGCTCCTGCCCCATAGATCTGACACACATCTGTCGCACAGCAGCTCCTGCCACATAGACACCACCGAGTAACGTCCGAACAGAACGGAGCCCGCCGGGAGAGGCTGGACCGTGCCGGCGCACACGAGCCTCCGCCCTGGCCAGCGGTCGCTGCACGTCCGGCTCGAGTTGGTCGGCACGGTCTACCCGGCTCCGAGCGGACCGAAGCTCATGCGGCGGCGGCCAGGGGTCGCTGAGCGGCGGCCGGCTCACGTCGGCACGGTCTACCCTGCTCCGCCGCGGACGCTAGAGGTCGCTGACGGACGGGCTGGCAGACGTGCAGCGACACCTAGCGACCGCCGCCGAGCCCTCGCGCACGCATGGAGCAGGGTAGACCGTGCCGACCTAGCCGGGACGCATAGTCAGCGACCCCTAACCGCCTCCGCCGAGCCCCACGGCCCGCTCGGAGCCAAGTAGACCGTGCCGACCTAGTCAAGCCGCATGGGCAGCGACGCCTAGCTTCCGACGCCGTGCCCCCCCCTCCCCCCCCCCTCAGTCTTCCCCACCCTCCCC
The DNA here is from genome assembly GCF_054131305.1 of Coturnix japonica. NCBI lineage: Eukaryota > Metazoa > Chordata > Aves > Galliformes > Phasianidae > Coturnix > Coturnix japonica. The sequence continues at coordinate 1,436,271 of NW_028188945.1, read as the reverse complement.
CGGAGACGCTCGGAGCCGGGTACACAGTGCCGGCGCAGCGGAGCACCCACGAGAGCGGCACTTGGCCACTTCCGCGGAACGTCCTAGTCGAGCTGAGTCCACCTGGAGAGGCTGGACGGTTCCGCCGTGGCTCAGATCGCCCAACTCCTCCGAGGAGCGTCCGAGCCGAGCGGAACCCGCCGGGAGCGGTTGGACTGTGCCGGCGCACTCGAGCCGCCGCGGCTCAGATCGCCGGACGTCGCCGAGGAACGTCCGAGCCGAGCGGAGCTTGCCGGGAGAGTCTGGACCGTGCCGGCGCACCCGAGCCTCCGCGGCTGAGACCCCCCGGACGCCGCCGCGGAACGTCCGAGCCGAGCCGAGCCCGCCGAGAGCGGTTGGACCGTGCCGGCGCACTCGTGCTGCCGCGGCTCAGATCGCCGGACGCCGCCAAGGCACGTCCGTGCCGAGCGGAGCCCGCCGGGAGAGGCTGTGCAGTGCCGGCGCACTCGAGCCGCCGCGGCTGAGACCCCCCGGACACCACCGAGTAACGTCCGAACCAAACGGAGCCCGCCGGGAGAGGCTGGACCGTGCCGGCGCACACGAGCCTCCGCCCTGGCCAGCGGTCGCTGCACGTCCGGCTCGAGTTGGTCGGCACGGTCTACCCGGCTCCGAGCGGACCGAAGCTCATGCGGCGGCGGCCAGGGCTCGCTGAGCGGCGGCCGGCTCACGTCGGCACGGTCTACCCTGCTCCGCCGCGGACGCTAGAGGTTGCTGACGGACAGGCTGGCAGACGTGCAGCGACACCAAGCGACCGCCGCCGAGCCCTCCCGCACGCTCGGAGCAGGGTAGACCGTGCCGACCTAGCCAAGCCACATAGGCAGCGAGCCCTAGCCCCCGCCGCCGAGCACCACAGCACGCTCGGAGCCGGGTAGACCGTGCCGACGTAGCCGAGCCGCATAGGCTGCGACCCCTAGCCGCCGCCGCCGAGAACCACGGCCCGCTCGGAGCCAGGTAGACCGTGCCGACCTAGCCGAGCCGCATAGGCAGCGACCTCTAGCATCCGCCGCCGAGCACCACGGCCCGCTCGGAGCCGGGTAGACCGTGCCGACCTAGCCGAGCCGCATAGGCAGCGACCCCTAGCCGCCGCCGCCGAGAACCACGGCCCGCTCGGAGCCGGGTAGACCGTGCCGACCTAGCTGAGCCGCATAGGCAGCGACACCTAGCCGCCGCCGCAGAGCACCACGGCCCACTCGGAGCCGGGTAGACCGTGCCGACCTAGTCGAGCTGCATGGGCATCGACGCCTAGCCGCCAACGCCGTGCCCCCCCCCCCCTTAGTCCCCCCCCCCCCCCCCTTCTTCCCCCCCCCCCCTCTTCCCCCCCCCCCGGAGACGCTCGGAGCTGGGTACAGAGTGCCGGCGCAGCGGAGCAGCCACAAGAGCAGCACTTGGCCACTTCCACGGAACGTACGAGCCGAGCTGAGTCTGCCTGGAGAGGCTGGACCGTGTCGCCGCGGCTCAGATCGCCCGACTCCGCCGAGGAGCGTCCGAGCCGAGCAGAACCCGCCGGGAGCGGTTGGACCGTGCCGGCGCACTCGAGCCGTTGCGGCTCAGATCGCCGGACGCCGCCGAGGAACGTCCGAGCCGAGCGGAGCCCGCCGGGAGAGGCTGGACCGTGCCGGCGCACCCGAGCCTCTGCGGCTGAGACCCCCCGGACGCCGCCGTGGAACGTCCGAGCCAAGCCGAGCCCGCCGAGATCGGTTGGACCGTGCTGGCGCACTCGTGCCGCCGCGGCTCAGATCGCCGGACGCTGCCGAGGAACGTCCGTGCCGAGCGGATCCCGACGGGAGAGGCTGTGCAGTCCCGGCGCACTCAAGCCGCCGCGGCTCAGATCGCCCTACTCCGCCGAGGAGCGTCCGAGCCGAGCAGAACCCGCCGGGAGCGGTTGGACTGTGCCGGCGCACTCGAGCCGCCGCGGCTCAGATCGCCGGACGCCGCCGAGGAACGTCCGAGCAAAGCGGAGCCCGCCGGGAGAGGCTGGACCGTGCTGGCGCACACTAGCCTCCGCGGCTGAGACCCCCCGGGCGCCGCCACGGAACGTCCGAGCCGATCTGAGCCCGCCGAGATCGGTTAGACCGTGCCGGAGCAAACGTGCTGCCGCGGCTCAGATCGCTGGACGCCGCCGAGGAACGTCCGTGCCGAGCGGAGCCCGCCAGGAGAGGCTGTGCAGTGCCGGCGCACTCGAGCCGCCGCGGCTGAGACCCCCCGGACACCACCGAGGAACGTCCGAACCAAACGGAGCCCGCCGGGAGAGGCTGGACCGTGCCGGCGCACACGAGCCTCCGCTCTGGCCAGCGGTCGCTGCACGTCCGGCTCGAGTTGGTCGGCACGGTCTACCCGGCTCCGAGCGAACTGAAGCTCATGCGGCGGCGGCCAGGGGTCGCTGAGCGGAGTCCGGCTCACGTCGGCACGGTCTACCCTGCTCCGCCGCGGACGCTAGAGGTCGCTGACGGACGGGCTGGCAGACGTGCAGCGACACCTAGCGACTGCCGCCGAGCCCTCGCGCACGCTCGGAGCCGGGTAGACCGTGCCGACCTAGTCGAGCCGCTTAGGTAGCGACCCCTAGCCACCGTCGCCGAGCACCACGGCCCGCTCGGAGCCGGGTAGACCGTGCCGACCTAGCCGAGCCGCATAGGCAGCGACCCCTAGCCGCCGCTGCCAAGCACCACGGCCCGCTCGGAGCCAGGTAGACCGTGCCGACCTAGACGAGCCACATAGGCAGCGACACCTAGCCGCCGCCGCCGAGCACCACGGCCCGCTCGGAGCTGTGTAGACTGTGCCGACCTAGCCGAGCCGCATAGGCAGCGACCCCTAGCCCCCGCCGCCGAGCATCACGGCCCGCTCGCAGCCGGGTAGACCGTGCCGACCTAGCTGAGCCGCATAGGCAGCGACCCCTAGCCGCCGCCGCCGAGCACCACAGCCCGCTCGGAGCTGTGTAGACCGTGCCGACCTAGCCGAGCCGCATAGGCAGCGATCCCTAGCCGCCGCCGCCGAGCACCACGGCCCGCTCGGAGCCGGGTAGACCGTGCCGACCTAGACGAGCCGCATAGGCAGCGACCCCTAGCCCCCGCCGCCGAGTCCCACGGCCCGCTCGGAGCCGGGTAGACTGTGCCGACCTAGTCGAGCTGCATGGGCAGCGACGTCTAGCCGCCGACGCCGTGACCCCCCCTCTTCCTCCCCCGCTCCCCCCTCTTCCCCCCCTGCCCCCGGAGACGCTCGGAGCCGGGTACACAGTGCCGGAGCAGCGGAGCAGCCACAAGAGTGGCACTTGGCCACTTCCGCGGAACGTCCGAGCCCAGCTGAGTCCGCCTGTAGAGGCTGGACCGTGTCGCCGCGGCTCAGATCGCCCGACTCCGCCGAGGAGCGTCCGAGCCGAGCGGAACCCGCCGGGAGCGGTTGGACCGTGCCGGCGCACTCGAGCCGCCGCGGCTCAGATCGCCGGACGCCGCCGAGGAACGTCCAAGCCGAGCCGAGCCCGCCAAGAGCGGTTGGACCATGCCGGCGCACTCGTGCTGCCGCGGCTCAGATCGCCGGACGCCGCTGAGGAACATCCGTGCCGAGCGGATCCCGCCGGGAGAGGCTGTGCAGTGCCGGCGCACTCGAGCCACCGCGGCTCAGATCGCCCGACTCCGCCGAGGAGCGTCCGAGCCGAGCGGAACCCGCCGGGAGCGGTTGGACTGTACCGGCGCACTCGAGCCGCCGCGGCTCAGATCGCCGGACGTCGCCGAGGAACGTCCGAGCCGAGCGGAGCCCGCCGGGAGAGGCTGGACCGTGCCGGCGCACCCGAGCCGCCGCGGCTGAGACTCCCCGGACACCACCGAGGAATGTCCGAACCGAACGGAGCCCGCCGGGAGAGGCTGGACCGTGCCAGCGCACATGAGCCTCCGCCCTGGCCAGCGGTCGCTGCACGTCAGGCTCGAGTTGGTCGGCACGGTCTACCCGGCTCCGAGCGGACCGAAGCTCATGCGGCGGCGGCCAGGGGTCGCTGAGCGGCGTCCGGCTCACGTCGGCACGGTCTACCCTGCTCCGCCGCGGACGCTAGAGGTCGCTGACGGACAAGCTGGCAGATGTGCAGCGACACCTAGCGACCGCCGCCGAGCACCACGGCCCGCTCGGAGCCGGGTAGACCATGCCGACCTAGCCGAGCCGCATAGGTAGCGACCCCTAGCCGCCGCCGCCGAGCACCACGGCCCGCTTGGAGCCAGGTAGACCGTGCCGACCTAGCCGAGCCGCATAGGCAGCGACCCCTAGCCGCTGCCGCCGAGGACCACGGCCCGCTCGGAGCTGTGTAGACCGTGCCGACCTAGCCGAGCCGCATAGGCAGCGACCCCTAGCCCCCGCCGCCGAGCACCACGGCTCGCTCGGAGCCGGGTAGACCGTGCCGACCTAGCCGAGACACATAGGCAGCGACCCCTAGCCGCCTCCGCCAAGAACCACGGCCCGCTCGGAACCGGGTAGACCATGCCGACCTAGACGAGCCGCATAGGCAGCAACCCCTAGCCCCCGCCGTTGAGCACCATGGCCCGCTCGGAGCCGGGTAGACCGTGCCGACCTAGACTAGCCGCATAGGCAGCGACCACTAGCCCCCACCGCCGAGCTCCACGGCTTGCTCGGATCCAGGTAGACTGTGCCGACCTAGCCGAGACACATAAGCAGAAACCCCTAGCCGCCGCCGCCATGCACAACAGCCCGCTCGGATCCGGGTAGACCGTGCCGACCTAGTCGAGTCGCATGGGCAGCGACGCCTAGCTGCCGACGCCGTGCCCCCCCCCCCTTACTCCCCCCCCCCCCCCCTCTTCCCCCCCTGCCCCCGGAGACGCTCGGAGCCGTGTACACAGTGCCAGCGCAGTGGAGCAGCAACAAGAGCGGCACTTGTCCAATTCCGTGGAACGTCCGAGCCGAGCTGAGTCCGCCTGGAGAGGCTGGACCGTGTCGCCGTGGCTCAGATCGTCCGACTCCGTTGAGGAGCGTCCGAGCCGAGCGGAACCCGCCGGGAGCGGTTGGACCGTGCCGGCGCACTCGTACCGCCGCAGCTCAGATCGCCGGACGCCGCCGAGGAACGTCTGTGCAGAGCGGAGCCCGCCGGGAGAGGCTGTGCAGTGCCGGCGCACTCGAGCCGCCACGGCTCAGATAGCCCGACTCCGCCGAGGAGTGTCCGAGCCGAGCCGAACCCGCCGGGAGAGGCTGGACCGTGCCGGTGCACACGCGCCTCCGCGCTGGCCAGCGGTCGCTGCACGTCTGGCTCGAGTTGGTCGGCACGGTCTACCCTGCTCTGAGCAGACCGAAGCTCATGCGGCGGCGGCCATGGGTCGCTGAGCGGCGGCTGGCTCACGTCGGAACGGTCTACCCTGCTCCGCCGCGGACGCTAGAGGTCGCTGACGGACGGGCTGGCAGACGTGCAGCGACAACTAGCGACCGCCGCCGAGCCCTCGCGCAGGCACGGAGCAGGGTAGACTGTGCCGACCTAGTCGAGCCGCATAGGCATCGACCACTAGCAGCCGCCGCCGAGCACCACGGCCCGCTCGGAGCCGGGTAGACCGTGCTGACCTAGTCGAGCCGCTTAGGCAGCGACCCCTAGCCACCGTCGCCGAGCACCACGGCCCGCTCGGAGCCGGGTAGACCGTGCCGACCTAGCCAAGCCGCATAGGCAGCGACCCCTAGCCGCCGCCGCCGAGCACGACAGCCCGCTCGGAGCCGGGTAGACCGTGCCGACCTAGTCGAGCCGCATGGGCAGCGACGCCTAGTCGCCGACGCCGTGCCCCCCCCCCCTTACTCCCCCTCCCACCCCCCACCTCTTCCCCCCCCCCCCCCCCTGCGGAGACGCTCGGAGCCGGGTACACAGTGCCAGCGCAGCGGAGCAGCCACAAGAGCGGCACTTGGCCACTTCCGCGGAACGTCCGAGCCGAGCTGAGTCCGCCTGGAGAGGCTGGACCGTGTCGCCGCTGCTCAGATCGCCCGACTCCGCCGAGGAACGTCCGAGCCGAGCGGAGCCGAGCCGGGAGAGGCTGGACCGTGCCAGCGCACCCGAGCCTCCACGGCTGAGACCTCCAGGACGCCGCCGCGGAACGTCCGAGCCGAGCCGAGCCCGCCGAGAGCGGTTGGACCGTGCCGGAGCACTCGTGCCGCCGCGGCTCATATCGCCGGACGCCGCCGAGGAACGTCCGTGCTGAGCGGAGCCCGCCGGGAGAGGCTGTGCAGTGCCGGCGCACTCGAGCCGCCGCGGCTCAGATCGCCCGACTCCGCCGAGGAGCGTCCAAGCCGAGCGGAACTCGCCGGGAGCGGTTGGACTGTGCCGGCGCACTCGAGCCGCCGCGGCTCAGATCGCCGGACGTCGCCTAGGAACGTCCTAGGCGAGCGGAGCCCGCCGGGAGAGGCTGGACCGTGCCGGCGCATCCGAGCCTCCGCGGCTGAGACCCCCCGGACGCCAACGGCAAACGGCAGACCCAAATCTGCCCCACACCATATCCTGCCCCATAAATCTAACTCACATGTGCCCCACAGCAGGTCCTGCCCATAGATCTGACCCACAGCAGCTCCTGCCCTAAAGATCTGATTCAAATCTGCCCCACAGCAGCTCCTGCTCCATAGATCTGACCCACATATGACCCCGAGCAGGTCTGCCCCATTGATTTGACCCACATCAGCCCCACAGTAGCTCCTGCCCCATAGATCTGACCCCCATCAGCCCCACTGCAGCTCCTGCCCCATAGATCTAACCCACATCAGCCCCACAGCAGCTCCTGCCCCATAGATCTGACACACATCATATGTAAAGCAGCTGCTGCCCAATAGATATGACCCACAGCAGCTTCAGCCCCATTGATCTGACCCACATTAGCCCCACAGCAGCTCCTGCCCCATAGATCTGACGTACATCATCTCCACTGCAGCTCCTGACCCATAGATCTGACCACATCTGCCCCACAGCAGATCCTGCCAAATAGATCTAACTCACATGTGCCCCACAGCAGCTCCTGCCCATAGATCTGCCCCACAGCAGCTCCTGCTCCATAGATCTGACCCACATGTGCTCCACTGCAGCTCCAGTCCCGTAGATCTCACCCACAGCAGCCCATGCCCCATAGATCTGACCCTCATCAGCCACACAGCAGCTCCTGACACATACATCTGACCCGAAACTGCCCCACACCATCTCCTGCCCCATAGATCTAACTCACATGTGCCCCACAGCAGCTCCTGCCCATAGATCTGACCCACAGCAGCTCCTGCCTCATAGATCTGATTCAAATCTGCCCCACAGCAGCTCCTGCTCCATAGATCTGACCCGCATGTGCCCCAGAGCAGCTCTGCCCCATTGATTTGACCCACATCAGCCCCACAGGAGATCCTGCCCCATAGATCTGACACACATCAGCCCCACTGCAGCTCCTGCCCTATAGATCTGACCAACATCAGCCCCACATCAGCTCCTGCCCCATACATCTGACCCAAATCTGCCCCACACCATCTCCTGCCCCATAGATCTAACTCACATGTGCCCCACAGCAACTCCTGCTCAATAGATCTGACCCACAGCAGCTCCTGCCCTATAGATCTGATTCAAATCTGCCCCACTGCAGCTCCTGCTCCATAGATCAGACCCACATGTGCCCCAGAGCAGCTCTGCCCCATTGATTTGACCCACATCAACCCACAGGAGATCCTGCCCATTGATCTGATCCACATCAGCCCCCTGCAGCTCCTGCCCTATAGATCTGACCCACATCAGCCCCACAGCAGCTCCTGCCCCATAGATCTGACCCACATCTGCTCCACAGCATCTCCTGCCCCATAGATCTGACCCCCATCTGCCCCACAGCAGCTCCTCCCTCATACATCTGACTCACAGCATCTCCTGCCCCATAGAACTGACCCACATCTGTCGCACAGCAGCTCCTGCCCCATAGATCTGACCCACATCTGCCCCACAGCAGCTCCTGCACCATTGATCTGACCCACATAAGCCCCACAGCCGCTCCTGCCTTATAGATCTTACCCAAATCTGCCCCACTTCTGCTCCTGCCCCATTGATCAGACCAACAGCAGCTCCTGCCCCATACATCTGACCCACAGCATCTCCTGCCCCATAGATCTGACCCACATCAGCCCCACAGCAGCTCCTGCCCCATAGATCTGACCCACATCAGACCCACAGCAGCTCCTGCCCCATTGATCAGACCAACAGCAGCTCTTCCCCATAGATCTGACCCACAGCATCTCCTGCCCCATAGAACTGACCCACATCAGCCACAGCAGCTCCTGCCCCATAGATCTGACCCACATCTGCCCCACAGCAGCTCCTGCACCATAGATCTGACCCACATCAGCCCCACAGCCGCTCCTGCCTTATAGATCTTACCCAAATCTGCCCCACTGCTGCTCCTGCCCCATTGATCAGACCAACAGCAGCTCTTCCCCATAGATCTGACCCACAGCATCTCCTGCCCCATAGATCTGACCCACATCAGCCCCACAGCAGCTCCTGCACCATAGATCTGACCCACATCAGACCAACAGCTGCTCCTGCCCCATTGATAAGACCAACAGCAGCTCTTCCCCATAGATCTGACCCACAGAATCTCCTGCCCCATAGATCTGACCCACATCAGACCCACAGCAGCTGCTGACCCATAGATCTTACCCACATCTGCCCCACAGCAGCTCCTGCCCCATAGACCTGACCCACATGTTCCCCACAGCAGCTCCTGCCCCATAGATCTGACCCACAGCATCTCCTGCCCCATAGATCTGACCCACATCTGCCCCACAGCAGCTCCTGCCCCATAGATCTGACCCACATCAGACCCACAGCTACTGCTCACCCATAGATCTCACCCAAATCAGCCCAGCAGCAGCTCCTGGCCCATTGATCTGACCCACATGTGCCCCACAGCAGCTCCAAACTCATAGATCTGACCCAGATCAGTCCAACAGCAGATTTTGCACCATAGATATGTCCCTCATCTGCCCCACAGCAACTCCTGCCCCATAGATCTGACCTACATCATCCCCTCTGCAGCTCCTGCCCCATAGGTCTGACACACATGTGCCCCAGAGCAGCTCTGCCACAGTGATTTGACCCACATCAGCCACAGCAGCTCGTGCCCCATAGATCTGACCCACGTCAGCCCCACAGCAGCTTCTACCCCATAGATCTGACCCACATGTGCTCCACTGCAGCTCCAGTCCCGTAGATCTGACCCACAGCAGCCCATGCCCCATAGATCTGACCAACATCAGCCACACAGCAGCTCCTGACCCATACATCTGACCCAAATCTGCCCCACACCACCTCCTGCCCCATAGATCTAACTCACATGTGCCCCACAGCAGCTCCTGCCCATAGATCTGACCCACAGCAGCTCCTGCCCTAAAGATCTGATTCAAATCTGCCCCACAGCAGCTCCTGCTCCATAGATCTGACCCACATGTACACAAGAGCAGCTCTGCCCCATTGATTTGACCCACATCAGCCCCACTGCAGCTCCTGCCCCATAGATCTAACCCACATCAGCCCCACTGCAGCTCCTGCCCCATAGATCTGACACACATCATATGTAAAGCAGCTGCTGCCCAATAGATATGACCCACAGCAGCTTCAGCCCCATTGATCTGACCCACATTAGCCCCACAGAAGCTCCTGCCTAATAGATCTGACGTACATCATCTCCACTGCAGCTCCTGACCCATAGATCTGACCACATCTGCCCCACAGCAGATCCTGCCAAATAGATCTAACTCACATGTGCCCCACAGCAGCTCCTGCCCATAGATCTGACCCACAGCAGCTCCTGCCCTATAGATCTGATTCAAATCTGCCCCACAGCAGCTCCTGCTCCATAGATCTGACCCACATGTGCTCCACTGCAGCTCCAGTCCCGTAGATCTCACCCACAGCAGCCCATGCCCCATAGATCTGACCCTCATCAGCCACACAGCAGCTCCTGCCCCATAGATCTGACCTGCATGTGCCCCAGAGCAGCTCTGCCCCATTGATTTTACCCACATCAGCCCCACAGGAGATCCTGCCCCATAGATCTGACCCACATCAGCCCCACATCAGCTCCTGCCCCATACATCTGACCCAAATCTGCCCCACACCATCTCCTGCCCCATAGATCTAACTCACATGTGCCCCACAGCAGCTCCTGCTCAATAGATCTGACCCACAGCAGCTCCTGCCCTATAGATCTGATTCATATCTGCCCCACAGCATCTCCTGCCCCATGGATCTGACCCCCATCTGCCCCACAGCAGCTCCTGCCTCATACATCTGACTCACAGCATCTCCTGCCCCATAGAACTGACCCACATCTGTCGCACAGCAGCTCCTGCCCCATAGATCTGACCCACATCTGCCCCACAGCAGCTCCTGCAACATAGATCTGACCCACATCAGCCCCACAGCCGCTCATGCCTTATAGATCTTACCCAAATCTGCCCCACTTCTGCTCCTGCCCCATTGATCAGACCAACAGCAGCTCTTCCCCATAGATCTGACCCACAGCATCTCCTGCCCCATAGATCTGACCCACATCAGCCCCACAGCAGCTCCTGCCCCATAGATCTGACCCACATCAGACCCACAGCTGCTCCTGCCCCATTGATCAGACCAACAGCAGCTCTTCCCCATAGATCTGACCCACAGCATCTCCTGCCCCATAGAACTGACCCACATCAGCCACAGCAGCTCCTGCCCCATAGATCTGACCCACATCTGCCCCACAGCAGCTCCTGCACCATAGATCTGACCCACATCAGCCCCACAGCCGCTCCTGCCTTATAGATCTTACACAAATCTGCCCCACTGCTGCTCCTGCCCCATTGATCAGACCAACAGCAGCTCTTCCCCATAGATCTGACCCACAGCATCTCCTGCCCCATAGATCTGACCCACATCAGCCCCACAGCAGCTCCTGCACCATAGATCTGACCCACATCAGACCAACAGCTGCTCCTGCCCCATTGATCAGACCAACAGCAGCTCTTCCCCATAGATCTGACCCACAGCATCTCCTGCCCCATAGATCTGACCCACATCAGACCCACAGCAGCTGCTGACCCATAGATCTTACCCACATCTGCCCCACAGCAGCTCCTGCCCCATAGACCTGACCCACATGTTCCCCACAGCAGCTCCTGCCCCATAGATCTGACCCACAGCATCTCCTGCCCCATAGATCTGACCCTCAGCAGCCCCACAGCAGCTCCTGCCCCATAGATCTGACCCACATCAGACCCACAGCAGCTGCTGACCCATAGATCTGACCCAAATCAGCCCCGCATCAGCTCCTGGCCCATTGATCTGACCCACATGTGCCCCACAGCAGCTCCAAACTCATAGATCTGACCCACATCAGTCCAACAGCAGATTTTGCACCATAGATATGTCCCTCATCTGCCCCACAGCAACTCCTGCCCAATAGATCTGACCTACATCATCCCCTCTGCAGCTCCTGCCCCATAGGTCTGACCCACATGTGCCCCAGAGCAGCTCTGCCACAGTGATTTGACCCACATCAGCCACAGCAGCTCGTGCCCCATAGATCTGACCCAGGTCAGCCCCACAGCAGCTCCTGCCTTATAGATAAAACCCACGTCAGCCCCACAGCAGCTTCTACCCCATAGATCTGACCCACATGTGCTCCACTGCAGCTCCAGTCCCGTAGATCTGACCCACAGCAGCCCATGCCCCATAGATCTGACCAACATCAGCCACACAGCAGCTCCTGACCCATACATCTGACCCAAATCTGCCCCACACCATCTCCTGCCCCATAGATCTAACTCACATGTGCCCCACAGCAGCTCCTGCCCATAGATCTGACCCACAGCAGCTCCTGCCCTATAGATCTGATTCAAATCTGCCCCACAGCAGCTCCTGCTCCATAGATCTGACCCACATGTACCCCAGAGCAGCTCTGCCCCATTGATTTGACCCACATCAGCCCCACAGGAGATTCTGCTCTATAGATCTGACCCACATCAGCCCCACTGCAGCTCCTGCCCCAGAGATCTGACCCTCATCAGCCCCATAGCATCTCCCGCTCCATAGATCTTAACCGTATCAACCCCACAGCAGCTCCTGCCCCATAGATCTGACCCACATCTGCCCCACAGCAGCTCCTGCCCCATAGATCTGACCCAAATCAGCCCCGCAGCAGCTCCTGGCCCATTGATCTGACCCACATGTGCCCCACAGCAGCTCCAAACTCATAGATCTGACCCACATCAGTCCAACAGCAGATTTTTCACCATAGATATGTCCCTCTTCTGCCCCACAGCAACTCCTGCCCCATAGATCTGACCTACATCATCCCCTCTGCAGCTCCTGCCCCATAGGTCTGACCCACATGTGCCCCACAGCAGCTCCTGCCTAATACATCTGACCCACATATGCCCCACAGCAGCTCCTGCCCCATTGATCTGAGTCACATATGTCGCACAGCAGCTCCTGCCCCATAGATCTGACCCACATATGTCGCACAGCAGCTCCTGCCCCATAGATCTGACCCACATCTGTCGCACAGCAGCTCCTGCCCCATAGATCAGACCAACATCAGCCCCACAGCAGCTCTTGCCCCATAGATCTGACCCCCATCAGCCCCACAACAGCTCCTGCCCCACAGATCTAACCCACATCAGCCCCACAGCAGCTCCTGCCCCATAGATCTGACCCACATATGACCCACAGCAGCTCCTGCCCCATAGATCTTACCCACATCTGTCGCACAGCAGCTCCTGCCCCATACATCTGACCCAAGTCAGCCCCACAGCAGCTCCTGCCTCATAGATCTGACCCAAGTCAGCCCCACAGCAGCTCCTGCCTTATAGATATGACCCCCATCAGCCCCACAGCAGCTTCTACACCATAGATCTGACCCACATGTGCTCCACTGCAGCTCCAGTCCTGTAGATCTGACCCACAGCAGCCCATGCCCCATAGATCTGACCAACATCAGCCACACAGCAGCTCCTGACCCATACATCTGACCCAAATCTGCCCCACACCATCTCCTGCCCCATAGATCTAACTCACTTGTGCCCCACAGCAGCTCCTGCCCATAGATCTGACCCACTGCAGCTCCTGCCCTATAGATCTGATTCAAATCTGCCCCACAGCAGCTCCTGCTCCATAGATCTGACCCACATGTACCCCAGAGCAACTCTGCCCCATTGATTTGACCCACATCAGCCCCACAGTAGCTCCTGCCCCATAGATCTGACCCCCATCAGCCCCACTGCAGCTCCTGCCCCATAGATCTAACCCATATCAGCCCCACAGCAGCTCCTGCCCCATAGATCTGACACACATCATATGTAAAGCAGCTGCTGCCCAATAGATATGACCCACAGCAGCTTCAGCCCCATTGATCTGACCCACAGCAGCCCCACAGCAGCTCCTACCCCATAGATCTGACCTACATCATCTCCACTGCAGCTCCTGACCCATAGATCTGACCACATCTACCCCACTGCTGCTCCAGCCCCATAGATCTGACCCACATCAGCCCCACAGCAGCTCCTACACCATAGATCTGACCCACATCTGCCACACACCATCTCCTACCCCATAGATCTTACCCACTTCTGCCCCACAGCAGCTCCTGCCCCATAGCTCTGACCCACATCTGCACCACAGCAGCTCCTCCCCATAGATCTAACACCCATCAGCCTCACAGCAGCTCCTGCCCCATAGATATGCCCTACATCTGCCCCACAGCAGCTCCTGCACCATAGATCTGACCCACATCTGCAACACAGCAGCTCCTGCTCCATAAATCTGACCAACATCAGGCCCACATCTGTTCCTGCCCCATAGATCTGACCCACAGCAGCTCCTGCTTCATAGATCTGACCCACATTTGCCACACAGCAGCTCCTGCCCCGTAGATCTGCCTCAATTGCGCCCCACAGCAGCTTTCGCCCAATAGATCTGACCCACATGTGCCCACAGCAGCTACTACCTCATAGATCTGACCCACATCAGCCCCACAGCCGCTCCTGCCTTATAGATCTTACCCAAATCTGCCCCACCGCTGCTCCTGCCCCATTGATCAGACCAACAGCAGCTCTTCCCAAGATCTGACCCACAGCAGCTCCTGCCCCATAGATCTGACCCACATCAGACCCACAGCAGCTGCTGACCCATAGATCTGACCCAAATCAGCCCCGCATCAGCTCCTGGCCCATTGATCTGACCCACATGTGCCCCACAGCAGCTCCAAACTCATAGATCTGACCCACATCAGTCCAACAGCAGATTTTGCACCATAGATATGTCCCTCATCTGCCCCACAGCAACTCCTGCCCAATAGATCTGACCTACATCATCCCCTCTGCAGCTCCTGCCCCATAGGTCTGACCCACATGTGCCCCAGAGCAGCTCTGCCACAGTGATTTGACCCACATCAGCCACAGCAGCTCGTGCCCCATAGATCTGACCCAGGTCAGCCCCACAGCAGCTCCTGCCTTATAGATAAAACCCACGTCAGCCCCACAGCAGCTTCTACCCCATAGATCTGACCCACATGTGCTCCACTGCAGCTCCAGTCCCGTAGATCTGACCCACAGCAGCCCATGCCCCATAGATCTGACCAACATCAGCCACACAGCAGCTCCTGACCCATACATCTGACCCAAATCTGCCCCACACCATCTCCTGCCCCATAGATCTAACTCACATGTGCCCCACAGCAGCTCCTGCCCATAGATCTGACCCACAGCAGCTCCTGCCCTATAGATCTGATTCAAATCTGCCCCACAGCAGCTCCTGCTCCATAGATCTGACCCACATGTACCCCAGAGCAGCTCTGCCCCATTGATTTGACCCACATCAGCCCCACAGGAGATTCTGCTCTATAGATCTGACCCACATCAGCCCCACTGCAGCTCCTGCCCCAGAGATCTGACCCTCATCAGCCCCATAGCATCTCCCGCTCCATAGATCTTAACCGTATCAACCCCACAGCAGCTCCTGCCCCATAGATCTGACCCACATCTGCCCCACAGCAGCTCCTGCCCCATAGATCTGACCCAAATCAGCCCCGCAGCAGCTCCTGGCCCATTGATCTGACCCACATGTGCCCCACAGCAGCTCCAAACTCATAGATCTGACCCACATCAGTCCAACAGCAGATTTTTCACCATAGATATGTCCCTCTTCTGCCCCACAGCAACTCCTGCCCCATAGATCTGACCTACATCATCCCCTCTGCAGCTCCTGCCCCATAGGTCTGACCCACATGTGCCCCACAGCAGCTCCTGCCTAATACATCTGACCCACATATGCCCCACAGCAGCTCCTGCCCCACTGATCTGAGTCACATATGTCGCACAGCAGCTCCTGCCCCATAGATCTGACCCACATATGTCGCACAGCAGCTCCTGCCCCATAGATCTGACCCACATCTGTCGCACAGCAGCTCCTGCCCCATAGATCAGACCAACATCAGCCCCACAGCAGCTCCTGCCCCATAGATCTGACCCCCATCAGCCCCACAACAGCTCCTGCCCCACAGATCTAACCCACATCAGCCCCACAGCAGCTCCTGCCCCATAGATCTGACCCACATATGACCCACAGCAGCTCCTGCCCCATAGATCTTACCCACATCTGTCGCACAGCAGCTCCTGCCCCATACATCTGACCCAAGTCAGCCCCACAGCAGCTCCTGCCTCATAGATCTGACCCAAGTCAGCCCCACAGCAGCTCCTGCCTTATAGATATGACCCCCATCAGCCCCACAGCAGCTTCTACACCATAGATCTGACCCACATGTGCTCCACTGCAGCTCCAGTCCTGTAGATCTGACCCACAGCAGCCCATGCCCCATAGATCTGACCAACATCAGCCACACAGCAGCTCCTGACCCATACATCTGACCCAAATCTGCCCCACACCATCTCCTGCCCCATAGATCTAACTCACATGTGCCCCACAGCAGCTCCTGCCCATAGATCTGACCCACTGCAGCTCCTGCCCTATAGATCTGATTCAAATCTGCCCCACAGCAGCTCCTGCTCCATAGATCTGACCCACATGTACCCCAGAGCAACTCTGCCCCATTGATTTGACCCACATCAGCCCCACAGTAGCTCCTGCCCCATAGATCTGACCCCCATCAGCCCCACTGCAGCTCCTGCCCCATAGATCTAACCCATATCAGCCCCACAGCAGCTCCTGCCCCATAGATCTGACACACATCATATGTAAAGCAGCTGCTGCCCAATAGATATGACCCACAGCAGCTTCAGCCCCATTGATCTGACCCACAGCAGCCCCACAGCAGCTCCTACCCCATAGATCTGACCTACATCATCTCCACTGCAGCTCCTGACCCATAGATCTGACCACATCTACCCCACTGCTGCTCCAGCCCCATAGATCTGACCCACATCAGCCCCACAGCAGCTCCTACACCATAGATCTGACCCACATCTGCCACACACCATCTCCTACCCCATAGATCTTACCCACTTCTGCCCCACAGCAGCTCCTGCCCCATAGCTCTGACCCACATCTGCACCACAGCAGCTCCTCCCCATAGATCTAACACCCATCAGCCTCACAGCAGCTCCTGCCCCATAGATATGCCCTACATCTGCCCCACAGCAGCTCCTGCACCATAGATCTGACCCACATCTGCAACACAGCAGCTCCTGCTCCATAAATCTGACCAACATCAGGCCCACATCTGTTCCTGCCCCATAGATCTGACCCACAGCAGCTCCTGCTTCATAGATCTGACCCACATTTGCCACACAGCAGCTCCTGCCCCGTAGATCTGCCTCAATTGCGCCCCACAGCAGCTTTCGCCCAATAGATCTGACCCACATGTGCCCACAGCAGCTACTACCTCATAGATCTGACCCACATCAGCCCCACAGCCGCTCCTGCCTTATAGATCTTACCCAAATCTGCCCCACCGCTGCTCCTGCCCCATTGATCAGACCAACAGCAGCTCTTCCCAAGATCTGACCCACAGCATCTCCTGCCCCATAGATCTGACCCACATCAGCCCCACAGCAGCTCCTGACCCATAGATCTGACCGCCATCAGCCCCACAACAGCTCCTGCCCCATAGATCTAACCCACATCAGCCCCACAGCAGCTCCTGCCCCATAGATCTGACACACATCATATGTAAAGCAGATGCTGCCCAATAGATATGACCCACAGCAGCTTCAGCCCCAAGGATCTGACCCACATCAGCCCCACAGCAGCTCCTGCCCCATAGATCTGACCCACATATGCCCCACAGCAGCCCCTGCCCCATAGATCTGACCAACATCAGCCCCACAGCAGCTCCTGCCCCATTCATCTGACCGAAGTCAGCCCCACAGCAGCTCCTGCCAAATAGATCTGACCCAAGTCAGACCCACAGCAGCTCCTGCCTTATACATATGTCCCCCATCAGCCCCACTGCAGCTTCTACCCCATAGATCTGACCCACATCAGCCACAGCAGCTCCTGCCCCATAGATCTGACCCACATCTGCCCCACAGCAGCTCCTGCACCATGGATCTGACCCACATCAGCCCCACAGCTGCTCCTGCCTTATAGATCTTACCCAAATCTGCCCCACTGCTGCTCCTGCCCCATTGATCAGACCAACAGCAGCTCTTCTCCATAGACCTGACCAACATGTTCCCCACAGCAGCTCCTGCCCCATAGACCTGACCCACATGTTCCCCACAGCAGCTCCTGCCCCATAGATCTGACCCTAATCTGCCCCACAGCAGCTCCTGCCACATAGATCTGACCCACATCTGCCCCACAGCAGCTCCTGCCACATAGATCTGACCTAAATCTGCCCCACAGCAGCTCCTGCCTTATAGATATGACCCCCATCAGCCCCACAGCAGCTTCTATCCCATAGATCTTACCCACATGTGCTCCACTGCAGCTCCAGTCCCGTAGATCTGACCCACAGCAGCCCATGCCCCATAGATCTGACCCTCATCAGCCACACAGCAGCTCCTGACCCATACATCTGACCCACATCAGCCCCACAGCATCTCCTGCCCCATAGATCCGACCCACATCTGCCCCTTAGGAGCACCAACCCCATAGATCTGACCAACAGCTTCTCCTGCCACATAGATCTGACCCACATCTGCCCCAGAACAGCTCCCGCCTCATAGATCTGACCCACATCAGCCCCAAAGATGCTCCTGCCCCATAGATCAGACCCACATCAGCCACACAGCAGCTCCTGACCCATAGATCTGATCCCAATCAGCCCCACAGCAGCTCCTGCCCCATAGATCTGACCCTCATCAGCCCCACAGCAGCTCCTGCCCCATAGATCAGACCCACATCTGCCCCACAGCAGCTCCTGCCCCATAGATCTGACCCACATCTGCCCCATAGCAGCTCCTGCCCAATTGATCTGACCCACATTATCCCCACAGCAGCTCCTGCCCCATAGATCTGACCCACATCAGCCCCAAAGAAGCTCCTGCCCCATAGATCAGACCCACGTCAGCCACACAGCAGCTCCCGCCCCATAGATCTGACCCACATCGGACCCACAACAGCTCCTGCCCCATAGATCAGACCCACATCTACTCCACTGCAGCTCCTGCCCCGTAGATCTTACCAACATCAGCGCCATAGCATCTCCTGCCCCATAGATCTGACACACATCACCCCCACAGCAGCTCCTGCCCCATAGATCTGACCCACGTCTTCCCCACAGCAGCTCCTGCCCCATAGATCTCAACCACATGAGCCACTCAGCAGCTCCTGTCCCACAGATCTGACCCACATAGGCCCCACAGCAGCTCCTGCCCCATAGTTCTAACCAACATCAGCTCCACAGCAGCTCCTTCCCTATAGATCTGACCCACATAAACCCACAGCAGCACCTGTTCCGTAGATCTGACACACATCATCCCCACAACTGCTCCTGCCCCAAAGATCTGATATACATGTGCCCCACAGGAGTTCCTGCCCCATAGATCTGACCCACATCAGCCCCACAGCAGCTCCAGCCCAGTAGATCTGACACACAGCGGCTCCTGCCCCATAGATCTGACCCACATGCACCCCATTGCAGCTCCTCCCTTAAAGATCAGTCCCTCATCAGCCTCACAACAGCTCCTGCCCCATAGATCTACCCCACAGCATCTTCTGCCCCATAGATCTGACCCTCAGCAGCAACACAGCAGCACCTACCCCACAGATATGACCCACATATACCCCACAGCAGCTCCTGCCCCATAGATCGTACCAACATCAGCTCCACAGAAGTACCTACCCCATAGATCTGACCCACATCTGCCCCAAAGCAGCTCCTGCCCCATAGATCTGACCCACATGTGCCCCACAGCAGCTCCTGCCCCATAGATCTGACCCACATCAGCCACACAGCAGCTCCTGCCCCATACATCTGACCGACATGTGCCCCACTGCAGCTCCTGCCCCATAGATCTGACCACATCAGCCACACAGAAGCTCCTGCCCCATTGATCTGACCCACATCTGCCCCATAGCAGCTCCTGCCCCGTATATCCGACCCATATCAGCAGCACAGCAACGCCTGCCCCATAGATCTCAACAACATGAGCCCCACAGCAGCTCCTGTCCCACAGATCTGACCCACATAGGCCCCACAGCAGCTCCTGCCCCATAGATCTGACCCTCAGCAGCCACACAGCAGCTCCCGCCCCACAGATCTGACCAACACCAGCCCCACAGCAGCTCCTGCCCCATTGATCTGACTCACATCTGCCGCACTGCAGCTCCTGCCCCATTGATCTGACCCACATCTGCCCCATATCAGCTCCTGCCCCATATATCTGACCCATATCAGCCACACAGCAGCTCCTGACCCATAGATCTGACCCACATCGGACCCACAACAGCTCCCGCCCCATAGATCTGACCCACATCGGACCCACAACAGCTCCTGCCCCATAGATCAGACCCACATCTACCCCACTGCAGCTCCTGCCCCATATATAATACGAACATCAGCGCCATAGCATCTCCTGCCCCATAGATATGACACACATCACCCCCACAGCAGCTCCTGCCCCATAGATCTAGCCCCCATCAGAACCACAGCAGCTCCAGTCCCATAGATCTGACCCACATCTACCCCAAAGCAGCTCCTGCCCCATAGATCTGACACACAGCACCTCCACAGCAGCTCCTTCCCCATTGATCTGACTCACATCTGCCCCACTGCAGCTCCTGCCCCATTGATCTGACCCACATCTGCCCCATAGCAGCTCCTGCCCCATATATCTGACCCATATCAGCCACACAGCAGCTCCTGACCCATAGATCTGACCCACATCGGACCCACAACAGCTCCCGCCCCATAGATCTGACCCACATCGGACCCACAACAGCTCCTGCCCCATAGATCAGACCCATATCTACCCCACTGCATCTCCTGCCCCATATATCATACCAACATCAGCGCCATAGCATCTCCTGCCCCATAGATCTGACACACATCACCCCCACAGCAGCTCCTGCCCCATAGATCTAGCCCCCATCAGACCCACAGCAGCTCCAGTCCCATAGATCTGACCCACATCTACCCCAAAGAAGCTCCTGCCCCATAGATCTGACACACAGCACCTCCACAGCAGCTCCTGCCCCATAGATCTGACCCACATAGGCCCCACAGCAGCTCCTGCCCAGTAGATCTGACCCACAGCTGCTCCTGCCCCATAGATCTCACCAACATGTGCCCCAGAGCAGATACTGCCCGATAGATCTGACCCACAACTACCCCACAGCAGCTCCTGCCCCATAGATCTGATCCAAATCAGCCCCACACCAGATCCTGCCCCATAGATCTGACCCACATCAGCCCCACACCAGTTCCTGGCCCATTGATCTGACCCACACCAGCCCCACAGTAGCTCCTGCCCCATAGATCTGACACACACCTGCCCCACAGCAGCTCCTGCCCCATAGATATGACACACACCAGCCCCACAGCAGCTCCTGCCCCATAGATATGACAGACACCTGCCCCACAGCAGCTCCTTCCCTATCGATCTGACCCACATAAGCCCAAGCAGCACCTGTTCCGCAGATCTGACCCACATCAGCCCCACAGCAGCTCCTGCCCCATAGATATGACCAACCTCAGCCCCTGCCTCATAGATCTGACCCACATGTGCCCCTTAGCAGCTCCTGCCCCATAGATCTCACTCACATGTGCCCCAGAGCAGATCCTGCCCCATAGATCTGACCCACATTATCCCCACAGCAGCTCCTGCCCCATAGATCTGACCCACATCAGCCCCAAAGAAGCTCCTGCCCCATAGATCATACCAACATCTACCCCACAGCAGCTCCTGCCCCATAGATCTCACTCACATGTGCCCCAGAGCAGATCCTGCCCCATAGATCTGACCCAAGTCAGCCCCACAGCAGCTCCTGCCTTATAGATATGACCCCCATCAGCCCCACAGCAGCTTCTACCCCATAGATCTGACCCACATGTGCTCCACTGCAGCTCCAGTCCCGTAGATCTGACCCACAGCAGCCCATGCCCCATAGATCTGACCCTCATCAGCCACACAGCAGCTCCTGACCTATACATCAGACCCAAATCTGCCCCACACCATCTCCTGCCCCATAGATCTAACTCACATGTGCCCCACAGCAGCTCCTGCCCATAGATCTGACCCACAGCAGCTCCTGCCCTATAGATCTGACCAACATCAGCCCCACATCAGCTCCTGCCCCATACATCTGACCCAAATCTGCCCCACACCATCTCCTGCCCCATAGATCTAACTCACATGTGACCCACAGCAGCTCCTGCTCCATAGATCTGACCCACAGCAGCTCCTGCCCTATAGATCTGATTCAAATCTGTCCCACAGCAGCTCCTGCTCCATAGATCAGACCCACATGTGCCCCAGAGCAGCTCTCCCCCATTGCTTTGACCCACATCAACCCACAGGAGATCCTGCCCATAGATCTGACCCACATCAGCCTTCTGCAGATCCTGCCCTATAGATCTGACCCACATCAGCCCCACAGCAGCTCCTGCCCCATAGATCTGACCCACATCTGCTCCACAGAATCTCCTGCCCCATAGATCTGACCCCCATCTGCCCCACAGCAGCTCCTGCCTCATACATCTGACTCACAGCATCTCCTGCCCCATAGAACTGACCCACATCAGCCACAGCAGCTCCTGCCCCATAGATCTGACCCCCATCTGCCCCACAGCAGCTCCTGCCATATAGATCTGACCCACATATGCCCCACAGCAGCTCCTGCCCCATAGATCTGACCCAAGTCAGCCCCACAGCAGCTCCTGCCTCATAGATCTGACCCACGTCAGCCCCACAGCAGCTCCTGCCTCATAGATATGACCCACATCAGCCCCACAGCAGCTCCTGCCCCATAGATCTGACCCAAGTCAGCCCCACAGCAGCTCCTGCCTTATAGATAAGACCCACGTCAGCCCCACAGCAGCTTCTACCCCATAGATCTGACCCACATGTGCTCCACTGCAGCTCCAGTCCCGTAGATCTGACCCACAGCAGCCCATGCCCCATAGATCTGACCAACATCAGCAACACAGCAGCTCCTGACCCATACATCTGACCCAAATCTGCCCCACACCATCTCCTGCCCCATAGATCTAACTCACATGTGCCCCACAGCAGCTCCTGCCCATAGATCTGACCCACAGCAGCTCCTGCCCTATAGATCTGATTCAAATCTGCCCCACAGCAGCTCCTGCTCCATAGATCTGACCCACATGTACCCCAGAGCAGCTCTGCCCCATTGATTTGACGCACATCAGCCCCACAGGAGATTCTGCCCCATAGATCTGACCCACATCAGCCCCACTGCAGCTCCTGCCCCATAGATCTGACCCTCATCAGCCCCATAGCATCTCCCGCTCCATAGATCTTAACCGTATCAGCCCCACAGCAGCTCCTGCCCCATAGATCTGACCCACATCTGCCCCACAGCAGCTCCTGCCCCATAGATCTGACCCACATCAGACCCACAACAGTTGCTGACCCATAGATCTGACCCAAATCAGCCCCGCAGCAGCTCCTGGCCCATTGATCTGACCCACATGTGCCCCACAGCTGCTCCAAAATCATAGATCTGACCCACATCAGTCCAACAGCAGATTTTGCACCATAGATATGTCCCTCATATTCCCCACAGCAACTCCTGCCCCATAGATCTGACCTACATCATCCCCTCTGCAGCTCCTGCCCCATAGGTCTGACCCACATGTGCCCCACAGCAGCTCCTGCCATATAGATCTGACCAACATATGCCCCACAGCAGCTCCTGCCCAATAGATCTGAACCACATCAGCCGCACAGCAGCTCCTGCCCCATAGATCTGAGTCACATATGTCGCACAGCAGCTCCTGCCCCATAGATCTGACCCACATCTGTCGCACAGCAGCTCCTGCCACATAGATCAGACCAACATCAGCCCCACAGCAGCTCCTGCCCCATAGATCTGACCCCCATCAGCCCCACACCATCTCCTGCCCCATAGATCTAACCCACATCAGCCCCACAGCCGCTCCTGCCTTATAGATCTTACCCAAATCTGCCCCACTGCTGCTCCTGCCCCATTGATCAGACCAACAGCAGCTCTTCCCCATAGATCTGACCCACAGCATCTCCTGCCCCATAGATCTGACCCACATCAGCCACACAGCAGCTCTTGCCCTATAGATCTGCCCCACATCAGACGCACAGCTGCTCCTGCCACATTGATCAGACCAACAGCAGCTCTTCCCCATAGATCTAACCCACAGCATCTCCTGCCCCATAGAACTGACCCACATCAGCCACAGCAGCTCCTGCCCCATAGATCTGACCCACCTCTGCCCCACTGCAGCTCCTGCCCCATAGATCTGACCCACATCTGCCCCACAGCAGCTCCTGCACCATAGATCTGACCCACGTCAGCCCCACAGCCGCTCCTGCCCCATAGATCTGACCCACATCAGACCCACAGCTGCTCCTGCCCCATTGATCAGACCAACAGCAGCTCTTCCCCATAGATCTGACCCACAGCATCTCCTGCCCCATAGATCTGACCCACATCAGACCAACAGCAGCTGCTGACCCATAGATCTGACCCACATCTGCCCCACAGCAGCTCCTGCCCCATATTCCTGACCCACATGTTCCCCACAGCAGCTCCTGCCCCATAGATCTGACCCACAGCATCTCCTGCCCCATAGTTCTGACTCACATCAGCCCCACAGCATCTCCTGCCCCATAGATCTGACCCCCTTCAGCCCCACAACAGCTCCTGCCCTATAGATCTAACCCACATCAGACCCACAGCAGCTCCTGCCCCATAGATCTGACCCACATATGCCCCACAGCAGCTCCTGCCCCATAGATCTGACCCACATCTGTCGCACAGCAGCTCCTGCCCCATACATCTGACCCAAGTCAGCCCCACAGCAGCTCCTGCCTCATACATCTGACTCACAGCATCTCCTGCCCCATAGAACTGACCCACATCAGCCACAGCAGCTCCTGCCCCATAGATCTGACCCACATCTGCCCCACAGCAGCTCCTGCACCATAGATCTGACCCACATCAGCCCCACAGCCGCTCCTGCCTTATAGATCTTACCCAAATCTGCCCCACTACTGCTCCTGCCCCATTGATCAGACCCACAGCAGCTCTTCCCCATAGATCTGACCCACAGCAGCTCCTGCCCCATAGATCTGACCCACATCAGCCCCACAGCAGCTCCTGTCCCATAGATCTGACCCACATCAGACCCACAGCTGCTCCTGCCCCATTGATCAGACCAACAGCAGCTCTTCCCCATAGATCTGACCCACAGCATCTCCTGCCCCATAGATCTGACCCACATCAGACCCACAGCAGCTGCTGCCCCATAGATCTCACCCACATCTGCCCCACAGCAGCTCCTGCCCCATAGACCTGACCCACATGTTCCCCACAGCAGCTCCTGCCCCATAGATCTGACCCACAGCATCTCCTGCCCCATAGATCTGACCCACATCAGCCCCACAGCAGCTCCTGCCCCATAGATCTGACCCACATCAGACCCACAGCAGCTGCTGACCCATAGATCTGACCCAAATCAGCCCCGCAGCAGCTCCTGGCCCATTGATCTGACCCACATGTGCCCCACAGCAGCTCCAAACTCATAGATCTGACCCACATCAGTCCAACAGCAGATTTTGCACCATAGATATGTCCCTCATCTGCCCCACAGCAACTCCTGCCCCATAGATCTGACCTACATCATCCCTTCTGCAGCTCCTGCCCCATAGGTCTGACCTACATGTGCCCCACAGCAGCTCCTGCCATATAGATCTGACCCACATATGCCCCACAGCAGCTCCTGCCCCATAGATCTGACCCAAGTCAGCCCCACAGCAGCTCCTGCCTCATAGATCTGACCCACGTCAGCCCCACAGCAGCTCCTGCCTCATAGATATGACCCACATCAGCCCCACAGCAGCTCCTGCCCCATAGATCTGACCCAAGTCAGCCCCACAGCAGCTCCTGCCTTATAGATAAGACCCACGTCAGCCCCACAGCAGCTTCTACCCCATAGATCTGACCCACATGTGCTCCACTGCAGCTCCAGTCCCGTAGATCTGACCCACAGCAGCCCATGCCCCATAGATCTGACCAACATCAGCAACACAGCAGCTCCTGACCCATACATCTGACCCAAATCTGCCCCACACCATCTCCTGCCCCATAGATCTAACTCACATGTGCCCCACAGCAGCTCCTGCCCATAGATCTGACCCACAGCAGCTCCTGCCCTATAGATCTGATTCAAATCTGCCCCACAGCAGCTCCTGCTCCATAGATCTGACCCACATGTACCCCAGAGCAGCTCTGCCCCATTGATTTGACGCACATCAGCCCCACAGGAGATTCTGCCCCATAGATCTGACCCACATCAGCCCCACTGCAGCTCCTGCCCCATAGATCTGACCCTCATCAGCCCCATAGCATCTCCCGCTCCATAGATCTTAACCGTATCAGCCCCACAGCAGCTCCTGCCCCGTAGATCTGACCCACATCAGACCAACAGCAGCTCTTCCCCATAGATCTGACCCACAGCATCTCCTGCCCCATAGATCTGACCCACATCAGACCCACAGCAGCTGCTGACCCATAGATCTGACCCACATTTGCCCCACAGCAGCTCCTGCCCCATATTCCTGACCCACATGTTCCCCACAGCAGATCCTGCCCCATAGATCTGACCCACAGCATCTCCTGCCCCATAGTTCTGACTCACATCAGCCCCACAGCATCTCCTGCCCCATAGATCTGTCCCCCTTCAGCCCCACAACAGCTCCTGCCCTATAGATCTAACCCACATCAGACCCACAGCAGCTCCTGCCCCATACATCTGACACACATCATATGTAAAGCAGCTGCTGCCCAATAGATCTGAACCACAGCAGCTTCAGCCCCAAGGATCTGACCCACATAAGCCCCACAGCAGCTCCTGCCCCATAGATCTGACCCACATATGCCCCACAGCAGCTCCTGCCCCATAGATCTGACCCACATCTGTCGCACAGCAGCTCCTGCCCCATACATCTGACCCAAGTCAGCCCCACAGCAGCTCCTGCCTCATACATCTGACTCACAGCATCTCCTGCCCCATAGAACTGACCCACATCAGCCACAGCAGCTCCTGCCCCATAGATCTGACCCACATCTGCCCCACAGCAGCTCCTGCACCATAGATCTGACCCACATCAGCCCCACAGCCGCTCCTGCCTTATAGATCTTACCCAAATCTGCCCCACTACTGCTCCTGCCCCTTTGTTCAGACCAACAGCAGCTCTTCCCCATAGATCTGACCCACAGCAGCTCCTGCCCCATAGATCTGACCCACATCAGCCCCACAGCAGCTCCTGTCCCATAGATCTGACCCACATCAGACCCACAGCTGCTCCTGCCCCATTGATCAGACCAACAGCAGCTCTTCCCCATAGATCTGACCCTCAGCATCTCCTGCCCCATAGATCTGACCCACATCAGATCCACAGCAGCTGCTGCCCCATAGATCTCACCCACATCTGCCCCACAGCAGCTCCTGCCCCATAGACCTGACCCACATGTTCCCCACAGCAGCTCCTGCCCCATAGATCTGACCCACAGCATCTCCTGCCCCATAGATCTGACCCACATCAGCCCCACAGCAGCTCCTGCCCCATAGATCTGACCCATATGTGCTCCACTGCAGCTCCAGTCCCGTAGATCTGACCCACAGCAGCCCATGCCCCATAGATCTGACCAACATCAGCAACACAGCAGCTCCTGACCCATACATCTGACCCAAATCTGCCCCACACCATCTCCTGCCCCATAGATCTAACTCACATGTGCCCCACAGCAGCTCCTGCCCATAGATCTGACCCACAGCAGCTCCTGCCCCATAGATCTGACCCACATCAGACCCACAGCAGCTGCTGCCCCATAGATCTCACCCACATCTGCCCCACAGCAGCTCCTGCCCCATAGACCTGACCCACATGTTCCCCACAGCTGCTCCTGCCCCATAGATCTGACCAACAGCATCTCCTGCCCCATAGATCTGACCCACATCAGCCCCACAGCAGCTCCTGCCCCATAGATCTGACCCACATCAGACCCACAACAGTTGCTGACCCATAGATCTGACCCAAATCAGCCCCGCAGCAGCTCCTGGCCCATTGATCTGACCCACATGTGCCCCACAGCTGCTCCAAAATCATAGATCTGACCCACATCAGTCCAACAGCAGATTTTGCACCATAGATATGTCCCTCATATTCCCCACAGCAACTCCTGCCCCATAGATCTGACCTACATCATCCCCTCTGCAGCTCCTGCCCCATAGGTCTGACCCACATGTGCCCCACAGCAGCTCCTGCCATATAGATCTGACCAACATATGCCCCACAGCAGCTCCTGCCCAATAGATCTGAACCACATCAGCCGCACAGCAGCTCCTGCCCCATAGATCTGAGTCACATATGTCGCACAGCAGCTCCTGCCCCATAGATCTGACCCACATCTGTCGCACAGCAGCTCCTGCCACATAGATCAGACCAACATCAGCCCCACAGCAGCTCCTGCCCCATAGATCTGACCCCCATCAGCCCCACACCATCTCCTGCCCCATAGATCTAACCCACATCAGCCCCACAGCCGCTCCTGCCTTATAGATCTTACCCAAATCTGCCCCACTGCTGCTCCTGCCCCATTGATCAGACCAACAGCAGCTCTTCCCCATAGATCTGACCCACAGGATCTCCTGCCCCATAGATCTGACCCACATCAGCCACACAGCAGCTCTTGCCCTATAGATCTGACCCACATCAGACGCACAGCTGCTCCTGCCACATTGATCAGACCAACAGCAGCTCTTCCCCATAGATCTAACCCACAGCATCTCCTGCCCCATAGAACTGACCCACATCAGCCACAGCAGCTCCTGCCCCATAGATCTGACCCACCTCTGCCCCACTGCAGCTCCTGCCCCATAGATCTGACCCACATCTGCCCCACAGCAGCTCCTGCACCATAGATCTGACCCACGTCAGCCCCACAGCCGCTCCTGCCCCATAGATCTGACCCACATCAGACCCACAGCTGCTCCTGCCCCATTGATCAGACCAACAGCAGCTCTTCCCCATAGATCTGACCCACAGCATCTCCTGCCCCATAGATCTGACCCACATCAGACCCACAGCAGCTGCTGACCCATAGATCTGACCCACATCTGCCCCACAGCAGCTCCTGCCCCATATTCCTGACCCACATGTTCCCCACAGCAGCTCCTGCCCCATAGATCTGACCCACAGCATCTCCTGCCCCATAGTTCTGACTCACATCAGCCCCACAGCATCTCCTGCCCCATAGATCTGACCCCCTTCAGCCCCACAACAGCTCCTGCCCTATAGATCTAACCCACATCAGACACACAGCAGCTCCTGCCCCATAGACCTGACCCACATGTTCCCCACAGCAGCTCCTGCCCCATAGATCTGACCCACAGCATCTCCTGCCCCATAGATCTGACCCACATCAGCCCCACAGCAGCTCCTGCCCCATAGATCTGACCCATATGTGCTCCACTGCAGCTCCAGTCCCGTAGATCTGACCCACAGCAGCCCATGCCCCATAGATCTGACCAACATCAGCAACACAGCAGCTCCTGACCCATACATCTGACCCAAATCTGCCCCACACCATCTCCTGCCCCATAGATCTAACTCACATGTGCCCCACAGCAGCTCCTGCCCATAGATCTGACCCACAGCAGCTCCTGCCCCATAGATCTGACCCACATCAGACCCACAGCAGCTGCTGCCCCATAGATCTCACCCACATCTGCCCCACAGCAGCTCCTGCCCCATAGACCTGACCCACATGTTCCCCACAGCTGCTCCTGCCCCATAGATCTGACCAACAGCATCTCCTGCCCCATAGATCTGACCCACATCAGCCCCACAGCAGCTCCTGCCCCATAGATCTGACCCACATCAGACCCACAACAGTTGCTGACCCATAGATCTGACCCAAATCAGCCCCGCAGCAGCTCCTGGCCCATTGATCTGACCCACATGTGCCCCACAGCTGCTCCAAAATCATAGATCTGACCCACATCAGTCCAACAGCAGATTTTGCACCATAGATATGTCCCTCATATTCCCCACAGCAACTCCTGCCCCATAGATCTGACCTACATCATCCCCTCTGCAGCTCCTGCCCCATAGGTCTGACCCACATGTGCCCCACAGCAGCTCCTGCCATATAGATCTGACCAACATATGCCCCACAGCAGCTCCTGCCCAATAGATCTGAACCACATCAGCCGCACAGCAGCTCCTGCCCCATAGATCTGAGTCACATATGTCGCACAGCAGCTCCTGCCCCATAGATCTGACCCACATCTGTCGCACAGCAGCTCCTGCCACATAGATCAGACCAACATCAGCCCCACAGCAGCTCCTGCCCCATAGATCTGACCCCCATCAGCCCCACACCATCTCCTGCCCCATAGATCTAACCCACATCAGCCCCACAGCCGCTCCTGCCTTATAGATCTTACCCAAATCTGCCCCACTGCTGCTCCTGCCCCATTGATCAGACCAACAGCAGCTCTTCCCCATAGATCTGACCCACAGGATCTCCTGCCCCATAGATCTGACCCACATCAGCCACACAGCAGCTCTTGCCCTATAGATCTGACCCACATCAGACGCACAGCTGCTCCTGCCACATTGATCAGACCAACAGCAGCTCTTCCCCATAGATCTAACCCACAGCATCTCCTGCCCCATAGAACTGACCCACATCAGCCACAGCAGCTCCTGCCCCATAGATCTGACCCACCTCTGCCCCACTGCAGCTCCTGCCCCATAGATCTGACCCACATCTGCCCCACAGCAGCTCCTGCACCATAGATCTGACCCACGTCAGCCCCACAGCCGCTCCTGCCCCATAGATCTGACCCACATCAGACCCACAGCTGCTCCTGCCCCATTGATCAGACCAACAGCAGCTCTTCCCCATAGATCTGACCCACAGCATCTCCTGCCCCATAGATCTGACCCACATCAGACCCACAGCAGCTGCTGACCCATAGATCTGACCCACATCTGCCCCACAGCAGCTCCTGCCCCATATTCCTGACCCACATGTTCCCCACAGCAGCTCCTGCCCCATAGATCTGACCCACAGCATCTCCTGCCCCATAGTTCTGACTCACATCAGCCCCACAGCATCTCCTGCCCCATAGATCTGACCCCCTTCAGCCCCACAACAGCT
Source organism: Coturnix japonica (assembly GCF_054131305.1). NCBI lineage: Eukaryota > Metazoa > Chordata > Aves > Galliformes > Phasianidae > Coturnix > Coturnix japonica. The sequence continues at coordinate 1,405,421 of NW_028188945.1, read as the reverse complement.
CCTGCCCTATAGATCTAACCCACATCAGACACACAGCAGCTCCTGCCCCATAGATCTGACCCACATATGCCCCACAGCAGCTCCTGCCCCATAGATCTGACCCACATCTGTCGCACAGCAGCTCCTGCCCCATACATCTGACCCAAGTCAGCCCCACAGCAGCTCCTGCCTCATACATCTGACTCACAGCATCTCCTGCCCCATAGAACTGACCCACATCAGCCACAGCAGCTCCTGCCCCATAGATCTGACCCACATCTGCCCCACAGCAGCTCCTGCACCATAGATCTGACCCACATCAGCCCCACAGCCGCTCCTGCCTTATAGATCTTACCCAAATCTGCCCCACTACTGCTCCTGCCCCATTGATCAGACCAACAGCAGCTCTTCCCCATAGATCTGACCCACAGCAGCTCCTGCCCCATAGATCTGACCCACATCAGCCCCACAGCAGCTCCTGTCCCATAGATCTGACCCACATCAGACCCACAGCTGTTCCTGCCCCATTGATCAGACCAACAGCAGCTCTTCCCCATAGATCTGACCCACAGCATCTCCTGCCCCATAGATCTGACCCACATCAGACCCACAGCAGCTGCTGCCACATAGATCTCACCCACATCTGCCCCACAGCAGCTCCTGCCCCATAGACCTGACCCACATGTTCCCCACAGCAGCTCCTGCCCCATAGATCTGACCCACAGCATCTCCTGCCCCATAGATCTGACCCACATCAGCCCCACAGCAGCTCCTGCCCCATAGATCTGACCCACATCAGACCCACAGCAGCTGCTGACCCATAGATCTGACCCAAATCAGCCCCGCAGCAGCTCCTGGCCCATTGATCTGACCCACATGTGCCCCACAGCAGCTCCAAACTCATAGATCTGACCCACATCAGTCCAACAGCAGATTTTGCACCATAGATATGTCCCTCATCTGCCCCACAGCAACTCCTGCCCCATAGATCTGACCTACATCATCCCTTCTGCAGCTCCTGCCCCATAGGTCTGACCTACATGTGCCCCACAGCAGCTCCTGCCATATAGATCTGACCCACATATGCCCCACAGCAGCTCCTGCCTCATAGATCTGACCCACGTCAGCCCCACAGCAGCTCCTGCCTCATAGATATGACCCACATCAGCCCCACAGCAGCTCCTGCCCCATAGATCTGACCCAAGTCAGCCCCACAGCAGCTCCTGCCTTATAGATAAGACCCACGTCAGCCCCACAGCAGCTTCTACCCCATAGATCTGACCCACATGTGCTCCACTGCAGCTCCAGTCCCGTAGATCTGACCCACAGCAGCCCATGCCCCATAGATCTGACCAACATCAGCAACACAGCAGCTCCTGACCCATACATCTGACCCAAATCTGCCCCACACCATCTCCTGCCCCATAGATCTAACTCACATGTGCCCCACAGCAGCTCCTGCCCATAGATCTGACCCACAGCAGTTCCTGCCCTATAGATCTGATTCAAATCTGCCCCACAGCAGCTCCTGCTCCATAGATCTGACCCACATGTACCCCAGAGCAGCTCTGCCCCATTGATTTGACGCACATCAGCCCCACAGGAGATTCTGCCCCATAGATCTGACCCACATCAGCCCCACTGCAGCTCCTGCCCCATAGATCTGACCCTCATCAGCCCCATAGCATCTCCCGCTCCATAGATCTTAACCGTATCAGCCCCACAGCAGCTCCTGCCCCGTAGATCTGACCCACATCTGCCCCACAGCAGCTCCTGCCCCATAGATCTGACCCACATCAGACCCACAACAGCTGCTGACCCATAGATCTGACCCACATCTGTCGCACAGCAGCTCCTGCCACATAGATCAGACCAACATCAGCCCCACAGCAGCTCCTGCCCCATAGATCTGACCCCCATCAGCCCCACAACAGCTCCTGCCCCATAGATCTAACCCACATCAGCCCCACAGCCGCTCCTGCCTTATAGATCTTACCCAAATCTGCCCCACAGCTGCTCCTGCCCCATTGATCAGACCAACAGCAGCTCTTCCCCATAGATCTGACCCACAGCATCTCCTGCCCCATAGATCTGACCCACATCAGCCCCACAGCAGCTCTTGCCCTATTGATCTGACCCACATCAGACGCACAGCTGCTCCTGCCACATTGATCAGACCAACAGCAGCTCTTCCCCATAGATCTGACCCACAGCATCTCCTGCCCCATAGATCTGACCCACATCTGACCCACTGCAGCTCAAGCCCCATAGATCTGACCCACATCTGCCCCACAGCAGCTCCTTCACCATAGATCTGACCCACATCAGCCCCACAGCCGCTCCTGCCCCATAGATCTGACCCACATCAGACCCACAGCTGCTCCTGCCCCATTGATCAGACCAACAGCAGCTCTTCCCCATAGATCTGACCCACAGCATCTCCTGCCCCATAGATCTGACCCACATCAGACCCACAGCAGCTGCTGACCCATAGATCTGACCCACATCTGCCCCACAGCAGCTCCTGCCCCATATTCCTGACCCACATGTTCCCCACAGCAGCTCCTGCCCCATAGATCTGACCCACAGCATCTCCTGCTCCATAGTTCTGACCCACATCAGCCCCACAGCATCTCCTGCCCCATAGATCTGACCCCCATCAGCCCCACAACAGCTCCTGCCCTATAGATCTAACCCACATCAGACCCACAGCAGCTCCTGCCCCATACAACTGACACACATCATATGTAAAGCAGCTGCTGCCCAATAGATCTGACCCACAGCAGCTTCAGCCCCAAGGATCTGACCCACATCAGCCCCACAGCAGCTCCTGCCCCATAGATCTGACCCACATATGCCCCACAGCAGCTCCTGCCCCATAGATCTGACCCACATCTGTCGCACAGCAGCTCCTGCCCCATACATCTGACCCAAGTCAGCCCCACAGCAGCTCCTGACCCATACATCTGACCCAAATCTGCCCCACAGCAGCTCCTGCTCCATAGATCTGACCCACATGTACCCAAGAGCAGCTCTGCCCCATTGATTTGACCCACATCAGCCCCACAGTAGCTCCTGCCCCATAGATCTGACCCCCATCAGCCCCGCTGCAGCTCCTGCCCCATAGATCTAACCCATATCAGCCCCACAGCAGCTCCCGCCCCATAGATCTGACATACATCATATGTAAAGCAGCTGCTGCCCAATAGATATGACCCACAGCAGCCCCACAGCATCTCCTGGCCCATAGATCTGACCCACATGTGCCCCACAGCAGCTCCAAACTCATAGATCTGACCCACATCAGTCCAACAGCAGATTTTGCACCATAGATATGTCCCTCATCTGCCCCACAGCAACTCCTGCCCCATAGATCTGACCTACATCATCCCTTCTGCAGCTCCTGCCTCATAGGTCTGACCTACATGTGCCCCACAGCAGCTCCTGCCATATAGATCTGACCCACATATGCCCCACAGCAGCTCCTGCCCCATACATCTGACCCACATCAGCCCCACAGCAGCTCCTGCCCCATAGATCTGACCCAAGTCAGCCCCACTGCAGCTCCTGCCTTATAGATAAGACCCACGTCAGCCCCACAGCAGCTTCTACCCCATAGATCTGACCCACATGTGCTCCACTGCAGCTCGAGTCCCGTAGATCTGACTCACAGCAGCCCATGCCCCATAGATCTGACCAACATCAGCCACAACGCAGCTCCTGACCCATACATCTGACCCAAATCTGCCCCACACCATCTCCTGCCCCATAGATCTAACTCACATGTGCCCCACAGCAGCTCCTGCCCATAGATCTGACCCACAGCAGCTCCTGCCCCATAGATCTGATTCAAATCTGCCCCACAGCAGCTCCTGCTCCATAGATCTGACCCACATGTACCCAAGAGCAGCTCTGCCCCATTGATTTGACGCACATCAGCCCCACAGGAGATTCTGCCCCATAGATCTGACCCACATCAGCCCCACTGCAGCTCCTGCCCCATAGATCTGACCCTCATCAGCCCCACAGCAGCTCCTGCCCCATAGATCTGACCCACATCAGACCCACAGCAGCTGCTGACCCATAGATCTGACCCAAATCAGCCCCGCAGCAGCTCCTGGCCCATTGATCTGACCCGCATGTGCCCCACAGCTGCTCCAAAATCATAGATCTGACCCACATCAGTCCAACAGCAGATTTTGCACCATAGATATGTCCCTCATATTCCCCACAGCAACTCCTGCCCCATAGATCTGACCTACATCATCCCCTCTGCAGCTCCTGCCCCATAGGTCTGACCCACATGTGCCCCACAGCAGCTCCTGCCATATAGATCTGACCCACATATGCCCCACAGCAGCTCCTGCCCCATAGATCTGAACCACATCAGCCGCACAGCAGCTCCTGCCCCATAGATCTGAGTCACATATGTCGCACAGCTGCTCCTGCCCCATAGATCTGAGTAACATATGTCGCACAGCAGCTCCTGCCCCATAGATCTGACCCACATCTGTCGCACAGCAGCTCCTGCCACATAGATCAGACCAACATCAGCCCCACAGCAGCTCCTGCCCCATAGATCTGACCCCCATCAGCCCCACAACAGCTCCTGCCCCATAGATCTAACCCACATCAGCCCCACAGCCGCTCCTGCCTTACAGATCTTACCCAAATCTGCCCCACAGCTACTCCTGCCCCATTGATCAGACCAACAGCAGCTCTTCCCCATAGATCTGACCCACAGCATCTCCTGCCCCATAGATCTGACCCACCTCAGACCTACAGCAGCTGCTGACCCATAGATCTGACCCACATCTGCCCCACAGCAGCTCCTGCCCCATATTCCTGACCCACATGTTCCCCACAGTAGCTCCTGCCCCATAGATCTGACCCACAGCATCTCCTGCCCCATAGTTCTGACCCACATCATCCCCACAGCAGCTCCTGCCCCATAGATCTGACCCCCATCAGCCCCACAACAGCTCCTGCCCCATAGATCTAACCCACATCAGACCCACAGCAGCTCCTGCCCCATACATCTGACACACATCATATGTAAAGCAGCTGCTGCCCAATAGATATGACCCACAGCAGCTTCAGCCCCAAGGATCTGACACACATCAGCCCCAAAGCAGCTCCTGCCCCATAGATCTGACCCACATATGCCCCACAGCAGCTCCTGCCCCATAGATCTGACCCACATCTGTCGCACAGCAGCTCCTGCCCCATACATCTGACCCAAGTCAGCCCCACAGCAGCTCCTGCCTCATAGATCTGACCCAAGTCAGCCCCACAGCAGCTCCTGCCTTATAGATATGACCCCCATCAGCCCCACAGCAGCTTCTACCCCATAGATCTGACCCACATGTGCTCCACTGCAGCTCCAGTCCCGTAGATCTGACCCACAGCAGCCCATGCCCCATAGATCTGACTCTCATCAGCCACACAGCAGCTCCTGACCCATACATCTGACCCAAATCTGCCCCACACCATCTCCTGCCCCATAGATCTAACTCACATGTGCCCCACAGCAGCTCCTGCCCCATAGATCTGACCCACAGCAGCTCCTGCCCTATAGATCTGATTCAAATCTGCCCCACAGCAGCTCCTGCTCCATAGATCTGACCCACATGTACCCAAGAGCAGCTCTGCCCAATTGATTTGACGCACATCAGCCCCACAGGTGATTCTGCCCCATAGATCTGACCCACATCAGCCCCACTGCAGCTCCTGCCCCATAGATCTGACCCTCATCAGCCCCACAGCATCTCCTGCCCCATAGATCTGACCCACATCAGACCCACAGCAGCTGCTGACCCATAGATCTGACCCAAATCAGCCCCGCAGCAGCTCCTGGCCCATTGATCTGACCCACATGTGCCCCACAGCTGCTCCAAAATCATAGATCTGACCCACATCAGTCCAACAGCAGATTTTGCACCATAGATATGTCCCTCATATTCCCCACAGCAACTCCTGCCCCATAGATCTGACCTACATCATCCCCTCTGCAGCTCCTGCCCCATAGGTCTGACCCACATGTGCCCCACAGCAGCTCCTGCCATATAGATCTGACCCACATATGCCCCACAGCAGCTCCTGCCCCATAGATCTGAACCACATCAGCCGCACAGCAGCTCCTGCCCCATAGATCTAAGTCACATATGTCGCACAGCAGCTCCTGCCCCATAGATCTGACCCACATCTGTCGCACTGCAGCTCCTGCCACATAGATCAGACCAACATCAGCCCCACAGCAGCTCCTGCCCCATAGATCTGACCCCCATCAGCCCCACAACAGCTCCTGCCCCATAGATCTAACCCACATCAGCCCCACAGCCGCTCCTGCCTTATAGATCTTACCCAAATCTACCCCACAGCTGCTCCTGCCCCATTGATCAGACCAACAGCAGCTCTTCCCCATAGATCTGACCCACAGCATCTCCTGCCCCATAGATCTGACCCACATCAGACCCACAGCAGCTGCTGACCCATAGATCTGACCCACATCTGCCCCACAGCAGCTCCTGCCCCATATTCCTGACCCACATGTTCCCCACAGTAGCTCCTGCCCCATAGATCTGACCCACAGCATCTCCTGCCCCATAGTTCTGACCCACATCAGCCCCACAGCAGCTCCTGCCCCATAGATCTGACCCCCATCAGCCCCACAACAGCTCCTGCCCCATAGATCTAACCCACATCAGACCCACAGCAGCTCCTGCCCCATACATCTGACACACATCATATGTAAAGCAGCTGCTGCCCAATAGATATGACCCACAGCAGCTTCAGCCCCAAGGATCTGACCCACATCAGCCCCACAGCAGCTCCTGCCCCATAGATCTGACCCACATATGCCCCACAGCAGCTCCTGCCCCATAGATCTGACCCACATCTGTCGCACAGCAGCTCCTGCCCCATACATCTGACCCAAGTCAGCCCCACAGCAGCTCCTGCCTCATAGATCTGACACAAGTCAGCCCCACAGCAGCTCCTGCCTAATAGATCTTACCCAAATATGCCCCACTGCTGCTCCTGCCCCATTGATCAGACCAACAGCAGCTCTTCCCCATAGATCTGACCAACATGTTCCCCACAGCAGCTCCTGCCCCATAGATCTGACCCACATCTGCCCCACAGCAGCTCCTGCCCCATAGACCTAACACACATGTTCCCCACAGCAGCTCCTGCCTCATACATCTGACTCACAGCATCTCCTGCCCCATAGAACTGACCCACATCAGCCACAGCAGCTCCTGCCCCATAGATCTTACCCAAATCTGCCCCACAGGAGCTCCTGCACCATAGATCTGACCCACATCAGCCCCACAGCCGCTCCTGCCTTATAGATCTTACCCAAATCTGCCCCACTGCTGCTCCTGCCCCATTGATCAGACCAACAGCAGCTCTTCCCCATAGATCTGATCAATATGTTCCCCACAGCAGCTCCTGCCCCATAGATCTGACCCACATCAGACCCACAGCAGCTCCTGCCCCATTGATCAGACCAACAGCAGCTCGTCCCCATAGATCTGACCCACAGCATCTCCTGCCCCATAGAACTGACCCACATCAGCCACAGCAGCTCCTGCCCCATAGATCTGACCCACATCTGCCCCACAGCAGCTCCTGCACCATAGATCTTACCCACATCTGCCCCACAGCAGTTCCTGCACCATAGATCTGACCCACATCAGCCCCGCAGCCGCTCCTGCCTTATAGATCTTACCCAAATCTGCCCCACTGCTGCTCCTGCCCCATTGATCAGACCAACAGCAGCTCTTCCCCATAGATCTGACCCACAGCATCTCCTGCCCCATAGATCTGACCCTCATCAGACCCACAGCAGCTCCTGCCCCATAGATCTGACCCACATCAGACCCACAGCTGCTCCTGCCCCATTAATCAGACCAACAGCAGCTCTTCCCCATAGATCTGACCCACAGCATCTCCTGCCCCATAGATCTGACCCACATCAGACCCACAGCAGCTGCTGACCCATAGATCTGACCCACATCTGCCCCACAGCAGCTCCTGCCCCATAGACCTGACCCACATCAGCCCCACAGCAGCTCCTGCCCCATAGATCTGACCCCCATCAGCCCCACAACAGCTCCTGCCCCATAGATCTAACCCACATCAGACCCACAGCAGCTCCTGCCCCATACATCTGACACACATCATATGTAAAGCAGCTGCTGCCCAATAGATATGACCCACAACAGCTTCAGCCCCAAGGATCTGACCCACATCAGCCCCACAGCAGCTCCTGCCCCATAGATCTGACCCACATATGCCCCACAGCAGCTCCTGCCCCATACATCTGACCCACATCTGTCGCACAGCAGCTCCTGCCCCATACATCTGACCCAAGTCAGCCCCACAGCAGCTCCTGCCTCATAGATCTGACCCAAGTCAGCCCCACAGCAGCTCCTGCCTTATAGATCTAACCCCCATCAGCCCCACAGCAGCTCCTGCTCCATAGATCTGACCCACATGTACCCAAGAGCAGCTCTGCCCCATTGATTTGACCCACATCAGCCCCACAGTAGCTCCTGCCCCATAGATCTGACCCCCATCAGCCCCACTGCAGCTCCTGCCCCATTGATCTAACCAACATCAGCCCCACAGCAGCTCCCGCCCCATAGATCTGACACACATCATATGTAAAGCAGCTGCTGCCCAATAGATATGACCCACAGCAGCCCCACAGCAGCTCCTGCCCCATAGATCTGACCCACATCTGCCCCACAGCAGCTCCTGCCCCATAGACCTGACCCACATGTTCCCCACAGCAGCTCCTGCCCCATAGATCTGACCCACAGCATCTCCTGCCCCATAGATCTGACACACAGCAGCCCCACAGCATCTGCTGGCCCATAGATCTGACCCACATGTGCCCCACAGCAGCTCCAAACTCATAGATCTGACCCACATCAGTCCAACAGCAGATTTTGCACCATAGATATGTCCCTCATATTCCCCACAGCAACTCCTGCCCCATAGATCTGACCTACATCATCCCTTCTGCAGCTCCTGCCTCATAGGTCTGACCTACATGTGCCCCACAGCAGCTCCTGCCATATAGATCTGACCCACATATGCCCCACAGCAGCTCCTGCCCCATACATCTGACCCACATCAGCCCCACAGCAGCTCCTGCCCCATAGATCTGACCCAAGTCAGCCCCACAGCAGCTCCTGCCTTATAGATAAGACCCACGTCAGCCCCACAGCAGCTTCTACCCCATAGATCTGACCCACATGTGCTCCACTGCAGCTCGAGTCCCGTAGATCTGACTCACAGCAGCCCATGCCCCATAGATCTGACCAACATCAGCCACAACGCAGCTCCTGACCCATACATCTGACCCAAATCTGCCCCACACCATCTCCTGCCCCATAGATCTAACTCACATGTGCCCCACAGCAGCTCCTGCCCATAGATCTGACCCACAGCAGCTCCTGCCCTATAGATCTGATTCAAATCTGCCCCACAGCAGCTCCTGCTCCATAGATCTGACCCACATGTACCCAAGAGCAGCTCTGCCCCATTGATTTGACGCACATCAGCCCCACAGGAGATTCTGCCCCATAGATCTGACCCACATCAGCCCCACTGCAGCTCCTGCCCCATAGATCTGACCCTCATCAGCCCCACAGCAGCTCCTGCCCCATAGATCTGACCCACATCAGACCCACAGCAGCTGCTGACCCATAGATCTGACCCAAATCAGCCCCGCAGCAGCTCCTGGCCCATTGATCTGACCCACATGTGCCCCACAGCTGCTCCAAAATCATAGATCTGACCCACATCAGTCCAACAGCAGATTTTGCACCATAGATATGTCCCTCATATTCCCCACAGCAACTCCTGCCCCATAGATCTGACCTACATCATCCCCTCTGCAGCTCCTGCCCCCTAGGTCTGACCCACATGTGCCCCACAGCAGCTCCTGCCATATAGATCTGACCCACATATGCCCCACAGCAGCTCCTGCCCCATAGATCTGAGTCACATATGTCGCACAGCAGCTCCTGCCCCATAGATCTGACCCACATCTGTCGCACAGCAGCTCCTGCCACATAGATCAGACCAACATCAGCCCCACAGCAGCTCCTGCCCCATAGATCTGACCCCCATCAGCCCCACAGCAGCTCCTGCCCCATAGATCTGACCCCCATCGGCCCCACAACAGCTCCTGCCCCATAGATATAACCCACATCAGCCCCACAGCCGCTCCTGCCTTATAGATCTTACCCAAATCTGCCCCACAGCTGCTCCTGCCCCATTGATCAGACCAACAGCAGCTCTTCCCCATAGATCTGACCCACAGCATCTCCTGCCCCATAGATCTGACCCACATCAGACCCACAGCAGCTCCTGCCCCATAGATCTGACCCACATCTGCCCCACAGCAGCTCCTGCCCCATATTCCTGACCCACATGTTCCCCACAGTAGCTCCTGCCCCATAGATCTGACCCACAGCATCTGCTGCCCCATAGTTCTGACCCACATCAGCCCCACAGCAGCTCCTGCCCCATAGATCTGACCCCCATCAGCCCCACAACAGCTCCTGCCCCATAGATCTAACCCACATCAGACCCACAGCAGCTCCTGCCCCATACATCTGACACACATCATATGTAAAGCAGCTGCTGCCCAATAGATATGACCCACAGCAGCTTCAGCCCCAAGGATCTGACCCACATCAGCCCCACAGCAGCTCCTGCCCCATAGATCTGACCCACATATGCCCCACAGCAGCTCCTGCCCCATAGATCTGACCCACATCTGTCGCACAGCAGCTCCTGCCCCATACATCTGACCCAAGTCAGCCCCACAGCAGCTCCTGCCTCATAGATCTGACCCAAGTCAGCCCCACAGCAGCTCCTGCCTTATAGATATGACCCCCATCAGCCCCACAGCAGCTTCTACCCCATAGATCTGACCCACATGTGCTCCACTGCAGCTCCAGTCCCGTAGATCTGACCCACAGCAGCCCATGCCCCATCGATCTGACTCTCATCAGCCACACAGCAGCTCCTGACCCATACATCTGACCCAAATCTGCCCCACACCATCTCCTGCCCCATAGATCTAACTCACATGTGCCCCACAGCAGCTCCTGCCCCATAGATCTGACCCACAGCAGCTCCTGCCCTATAGATCTGATTCAAATCTGCCCCACAGCAGCTCCTGCTCCATAGATCTGACCCACATGTACCCAAGAGCAGCTCTGCCCAATTGATTTGACGCACATCAGCCACACAGGAGATTCTGCCCCATAGATCTGACCCACATCAGCCCCACTGCAGCTCCTGCCCCATCGATCTGACCCTCATCAGCCCCACAGCATCTCCTGCCCCATAGATCTGACCCACATCAGACCCACAGCAGCTGCTGACCCATAGATCTGACCCAAATCAGCCCCGCAGCAGCTCCTGGCCCATTGATCTGACCCACATGTGCCCCACAGCTGCTCCAAAATCATAGATCTGACCCACATCAGTCCAACAGCAGATTTTGCACCATAGATATGTCCCTCATATTCCCCACAGCAACTCCTGCCCCATAGATCTGACCTACATCATCCCCTCTGCAGCTCCTGCCCCATAGGTCTGACCCACATGTGCCCCACAGCAGCTCCTGCCATATAGATCTGACCCACATATGCCCCACAGCAGCTCCTGCCCCATAGATCTGAACCACATCAGCCGCACAGCAGCTCCTGCCCCATAGATCTGAGTCACATATGTCGCACAGCAGCTCCTGCCCCATAGATCTGACCCACATCTGTCGCACAGCAGCTCCTGCCACATAGATCAGACCAACATCCGCCCCACAGCAGCTCCTGCCCCATAGATCTGACCCCCATCAGCCCCACAACAGCTCCTGCCCCATAGATCTAACCCACATCAGCCCCACAGCCGCTCCTGCCTTATAGATCTTACCCAAATCTGCCCCACAGCTGCTCCTGCCCCATTGATCAGACCAACAGCAGCTCTTCCCCATAGATCTGACCCACAGCATCTCCTGCCCCATAGATCTGACCCACATCAGACCCACAGCAGCTGCTGACCCATAGATCTGACCCACATCTGCCCCACAGCAGCTCCTGCCCCATAGATCTGACCCACAGCATCTCCTGCCCCATAGTTCTGACCCACATCAGCCCCACAGCAGCTCCTGCCCCATAGATCTGACCCCCATCAGCCCCACAACAGCTCCTGCCCCATAGATCTAACCCACATCAGACCCACAGCAGCTCCTGCCCCATACATCTGACACACATCATATGTAAAGCAGCTGCTGCCCAATAGATATGACCCACAGCAGCTTCAGCCCCAAGGATCTGACCCACATCAGCCCCACAGCAGCTCCTGCCCCATAGATCTGACCCACATCTGTCGCACAGCAGCTCCTGCCCCATACATCTGACCCAAGTCAGCCCCACAGCAGCTCCTGCCTCATAGATCTGACCCAAGTCAGCCCCACAGCAGCTCCTGCCTTATAGATATGACCCCCATCAGCCCCACAGCAGCTTCTACCCCATAGATCTGACCCACATGTGCTCCACTGCAGCTCCAGTCCCGTAGATCTGACCCACAGCAGCCCATGCCCCATAGATCTGACCAACATCAGCCACACAGCAGCTCCTGACCCATACATCTGACCCAAATCTGCCCCACACCATCTCCTGCCCCATAGATCTAACTCACATGTGCCCCACAGCAGCTCCTGCCCCATAGATCTGACCCACAGCAGCTCCTGCCCTATAGATCTGATTCAAATCTGCCCCACAGCAGCTCCTGCTCCATAGATCTGACTCACATGTACCCAAGAGCAGCTCTGCCCAATTGATTTGACGCACATCAGCCACACAGGAGATTCTGCCCCATAGATCTGACCCACATCAGCCCCACTACAGCTCCTGCCCCATAGATCTGACCCTCATCAGCCCCACAGCATCTCCTGCCCCATAGATCTGACCCACATCAGACCCACAGCAGCTGCTGACCCATAGATCTGACCCAAATCAGCCCCGCAGCAGCTCCTGGCCCATTGATCTGACCCACATGTGCCCCACAGCTGCTCCAAAATCATAGATCTGACCCACATCAGTCCAACAGCAGATTTTGCACCATAGATATGTCCCTCATATTCCCCACAGCAACTCCTGCCCCATAGATCTGACCTACATCATCCCCTCTGCAGCTCCTGCCCCATAGGTCTGACCCACATGTGCCCCACAGCAGCTCCTGCCATATAGATCTGACCCACATATGCCCCACAGCAGCTCCTGCCCCATAGATCTGAGTCACATATGTCGCACAGCAGCTCCTGCCCCATAGATCTGACCCACATCTGTCGCACAGCAGCTCCTGCCACATAGATCAGACCAACATCAGCCCCACAGCAGCTCCTGCCCCATAGATCTGACCCCCATCAGCCCCACAGCAGCTCCTGCCCCATAGATCTGACCCCCATCAGCCCCACAACAGCTCCTGCCCCATAGATCTTACCCACATCAGCCCCACAGCCGCTCCTGCCCCATAGATCTTACCCAAATCTGCCCCACAGCTGCTCCTGCCCCATTGATCAGACCAACAGCAGCTCTTCCCCATAGATCTGACCCACAGCATCTCCTGCCCCATAGATCTGACCCACATCAGACCCACAGCAGCTCCTGCCCCATAGATCTGACCCACATCTGCCCCACAGCAGCTCCTGCCCCATATTCCTGACCCACATGTTCCCCACAGTAGCTCCTGCCCCATAGATCTGACCCACAGCATCTGCTGCCCCATAGTTCTGACCCACATCAGCCCCACAGCAGCTCCTGCCCCATAGATCTGACGCCCATCAGCCCCACAACAGCTCCTGCCCCATAGATCTAACCCACATCATCCCCTCTGCAGCTCCTGCCCCATAGGTCTGACCCACATGTGCCCCACAGCAGCTCCTGCCATATAGATCTGACCCACATATGCCCCACAGCAGCTCCTGCCCCATAGATCTGAACCACATCAGCCGCACAGCAGCTCCTGCCCCATAGATCTGAGTCACATATGTCGCACAGCAGCTCCTGCCCCATAGATCTGACCCACATCTGTCGCGCAGCAGCTCCTGCCACATAGATCAGACCAACATCAGCCCCACAGCAGCTCCTGCCCCATAGATCTGACCCCCATCAGCCCCACAACAGCTCCTGCCCCATAGATCTAACCCACATCAGCCCCACAGCCGCTCCTGCCTTATAGATCTTACCCAAATCTGCCCCACAGCTGCTCCTGCCCCATTGATCAGACCAACAGCAGCTCTTCCCCATAGATCTGACCCACAGCATCTCCTGCCCCATAGATCTGACCCACATCAGACCCACAGCAGCTGCTGACCCATAGATCTGACCCACATCTGCCCCACAGCAGCTCCTGCCCCATAGATCTGACCCACAGCATCTCCTGCCCCATAGTTCTGACCCACATCAGCCCCACAGCAGCTCCTGCCCCATAGATCTGACCCCCATCAGCCCCACAACAGCTCCTGCCCCATAGATCTAACCCACATCAGACCCACAGCAGCTCCTGCCCCATACATCTGACACACATCATATGTAAAGCAGCTGCTGCCCAATAGATATGACCCACAGCAGCTTCAGCCCCAAGGATCTGACCCACATCAGCCCCACAGCAGCTCCTGCCCCATAGATCTGACCCACATCTGTCGCACAGCAGCTCCTGCCCCATAGATCTGAGTCACATATGTCGCACAGCAGCTCCTGCCCCATAGATCTGACCCACATCTGTCGCACAGCAGCTCCTGCCACATAGATCAGACCAACATCAGCCCCACAGCAGCTCCTGCCCCATAGATCTGACCCCCATCAGCCCCACAGCAGCTCCTGCCCCATAGATCTGACCCCCATCAGCCCCACAACAGCTCCTGCCCATAGATCTAACCCACATCAGCCCCACAGCCGCTCCTGCCTTATAGATCTTACCCAAATCTGCCCCACAGCTGCTCCTGCCCCATTGATCAGACCAACAGCAGCTCTTCCCCATAGATCTGACCCACAGCATCTCCTGCCCCATAGATCTGACCCACATCAGACCCACAGCAGCTCCTGCCCCATAGATCTGACCCACATCTGCCCCACAGCAGCTCCTGCCCCATATTCCTGACCCACATGTTCCCCACAGTAGCTCCTGCCCCATAGATCTGACCCACAGCATCTGCTGCCCCATAGTTCTGACCCACATCAGCCCCACAGCAGCTCCTGCCCCATAGATCTGACCCCCATCAGCCCCACAACAGCTCCTGCCCCATAGATCTAACCCACATCAGACCCACAGCAGCTCCTGCCCCATACATCTGACACACATCATATGTAAAGCAGCTGCTGCCCAATAGATATGACCCACAGCAGCTTCAGCCCCAAGGATCTGACCCACATCAGCCCCACAGCAGCTCCTGCCCCATAGATCTGACCTACATCATCCCCTCTGCAGCTCCTGCCCCATAGGTCTGACCCACATGTGCCCCACAGCAGCTCCTGCCATATAGATCTGACCCACATATGCCCCACAGCAGCTCCTGCCCCATAGATCTGAGTCACATATGTCGCACAGCAGCTCCTGCCCCATAGATCTGACCCACATCTGTCGCACAGCAGCTCCTGCCACATAGATCAGACCAACATCAGCCCCACAGCAGCTCCTGCCCCATAGATCTGACCCCCATCAGCCCCACAGCAGCTCCTGCCCCATAGATCTGACCCCCATCAGCCCCACAACAGCTCCTGCCCCATAGATCTTACCCACATCAGCCCCACAGCCGCTCCTGCCCCATAGATCTTACCCAAATCTGCCCCACAGCTGCTCCTGCCCCATTGATCAGACCAACAGCAGCTCTTCCCCATAGATCTGACCCACAGCATCTCCTGCCCCATAGATCTGACCCACATCAGACCCACAGCAGCTCCTGCCCCATAGATCTGACCCACATCTGCCCCACAGCAGCTCCTGCCCCATATTCCTGACCCACATGTTCCCCACAGTAGCTCCTGCCCCATAGATCTGACCCACAGCATCTGCTGCCCCATAGTTCTGACCCACATCAGCCCCACAGCAGCTCCTGCCCCATAGATCTGACGCCCATCAGCCCCACAACAGCTCCTGCCCCATAGATCTAACCCACATCATCCCCTCTGCAGCTCCTGCCCCATAGGTCTGACCCACATGTGCCCCACAGCAGCTCCTGCCATATAGATCTGACCCACATATGCCCCACAGCAGCTCCTGCCCCATAGATCTGAACCACATCAGCCGCACAGCAGCTCCTGCCCCATAGATCTGAGTCACATATGTCGCACAGCAGCTCCTGCCCCATAGATCTGACCCACATCTGTCGCGCAGCAGCTCCTGCCACATAGATCAGACCAACATCAGCCCCACAGCAGCTCCTGCCCCATAGATCTGACCCCCATCAGCCCCACAACAGCTCCTGCCCCATAGATCTAACCCACATCAGCCCCACAGCCGCTCCTGCCTTATAGATCTTACCCAAATCTGCCCCACAGCTGCTCCTGCCCCATTGATCAGACCAACAGCAGCTCTTCCCCATAGATCTGACCCACAGCATCTCCTGCCCCATAGATCTGACCCACATCAGACCCACAGCAGCTGCTGACCCATAGATCTGACCCACATCTGCCCCACAGCAGCTCCTGCCCCATAGATCTGACCCACAGCATCTCCTGCCCCATAGTTCTGACCCACATCAGCCCCACAGCAGCTCCTGCCCCATAGATCTGACCCCCATCAGCCCCACAACAGCTCCTGCCCCATAGATCTAACCCACATCAGACCCACAGCAGCTCCTGCCCCATACATCTGACACACATCATATGTAAAGCAGCTGCTGCCCAATAGATATGACCCACAGCAGCTTCAGCCCCAAGGATCTGACCCACATCAGCCCCACAGCAGCTCCTGCCCCATAGATCTGACCCACATCTGTCGCACAGCAGCTCCTGCCCCATAGATCTGAGTCACATATGTCGCACAGCAGCTCCTGCCCCATAGATCTGACCCACATCTGTCGCACAGCAGCTCCTGCCACATAGATCAGACCAACATCAGCCCCACAGCAGCTCCTGCCCCATAGATCTGACCCCCATCAGCCCCACAGCAGCTCCTGCCCCATAGATCTGACCCCCATCAGCCCCACAACAGCTCCTGCCCATAGATCTAACCCACATCAGCCCCACAGCCGCTCCTGCCTTATAGATCTTACCCAAATCTGCCCCACAGCTGCTCCTGCCCCATTGATCAGACCAACAGCAGCTCTTCCCCATAGATCTGACCCACAGCATCTCCTGCCCCATAGATCTGACCCACATCAGACCCACAGCAGCTCCTGCCCCATAGATCTGACCCACATCTGCCCCACAGCAGCTCCTGCCCCATATTCCTGACCCACATGTTCCCCACAGTAGCTCCTGCCCCATAGATCTGACCCACAGCATCTGCTGCCCCATAGTTCTGACCCACATCAGCCCCACAGCAGCTCCTGCCCCATAGATCTGACCCCCATCAGCCCCACAACAGCTCCTGCCCCATAGATCTAACCCACATCAGACCCACAGCAGCTCCTGCCCCATACATCTGACACACATCATATGTAAAGCAGCTGCTGCCCAATAGATATGACCCACAGCAGCTTCAGCCCCAAGGATCTGACCCACATCAGCCCCACAGCAGCTCCTGCCCCATAGATCTGACCCACATATGCCCCACAGCAGCTCCTGCCCCATAGATCTGACCCACATCTGTCGCACAGCAGCTCCTGCCCCATACATCTGACCCAAGTCAGCCCCACAGCAGCTCCTGCCTCATAGATCTGACCCAAGTCAGCCCCACAGCAGCTCCTGCCTTATAGATATGACCCCCATCAGCCCCACAGCAGCTTCTACCCCATAGATCTGACCCACATGTGCTCCACTGCAGCTCCAGTCCCGTAGATCTGACCCACAGCAGCCCATGCCCCATCGATCTGACTCTCATCAGCCACACAGCAGCTCCTGACCCATACATCTGACCCAAATCTGCCCCACACCATCTCCTGCCCCATAGATCTAACTCACATGTGCCCCACAGCAGCTCCTGCCCCATAGATCTGACCCACAGCAGCTCCTGCCCTATAGATCTGATTCAAATCTGCCCCACAGCAGCTCCTGCTCCATAGATCTGACCCACATGTACCCAAGAGCAGCTCTGCCCAATTGATTTGACGCACATCAGCCCCACAGGAGATTCTGCCCCATAGATCTGACCCACATCAGCCCCACTGCAGCTCCTGCCCCATCGATCTGACCCTCATCAGCCCCACAGCATCTCCTGCCCCATAGATCTGACCCACATCAGACCCACAGCAGCTGCTGACCCATAGATCTGACCCAAATCAGCCCCGCAGCAGCTCCTGGCCCATTGATCTGACCCACATGTGCCCCACAGCTGCTCCAAAATCATAGATCTGACCCACATCAGTCCAACAGCAGATTTTGCACCATAGATATGTCCCTCATATTCCCCACAGCAACTCCTGCCCCATAGATCTGACCTACATCATCCCCTCTGCAGCTCCTGCCCCATAGGTCTGACCCACATGTGCCCCACAGCAGCTCCTGCCATATAGATCTGACCCACGTATGCCCCACAGCAGCTCCTGCCCCATAGATCTGAACCACATCAGCCGCACAGCAGCTCCTGCCCCATAGATCTGAGTCACATATGTCGCACAGCAGCTCCTGCCCCATAGATCTGACCCACATCTGTCGCACAGCAGCTCCTGCCACATAGATCAGACCAACATCAGCCCCACAGCAGCTCCTGCCCCATAGATCTGACCCCCATCAGCCCCACAACAGCTCCTGCCCCATAGATCTAACCCACATCAGCCCCACAGCCGCTCCTGCCTTATAGATCTTACCCAAATCTGCCCCACAGCTGCTCCTGCCCCATTGATCAGACCAACAGCAGCTCTTCCCCATAGATCTGACCCACAGCATCTCCTGCCCCATAGATCTGACCCACATCAGACCCACAGCAGCTGCTGACCCATAGATCTGACCCACATCTGCCCCACAGCAGCTCCTGCCCCATAGATCTGACCCACAGCATCTCCTGCCCCATAGTTCTGACCCACATCAGCCCCACAGCAGCTCCTGCCCCATAGATCTTACCCCCATCAGCCCCACAACAGCTCCTGCCCCATAGATCTAACCCACATCAGACCCACAGCAGCTCCTGCCCCATACATCTGACACACATCATATGTAAAGCAGCTGCTGCCCAATAGATATGACCCACAGCAGCTTCAGCCCCAAGGATCTGACCCACATCAGCCCCACAGCAGCTCCTGCCCCATAGATCTGACCCACATATGCCCCACAGCAGCTCCTGCCCCATAGATCTGACCCACATCTGTCGCACAGCAGCTCCTGCCCCATACATCTGACCCAAGTCAGCCCCACAGCAGCTCCTGCCTCATAGATCTGACCCAAGTCAGCCCCACAGCAGCTCCTGCCTTATAGATATGACCCCCATCAGCCCCACAGCAGCTTCTACCCCATAGATCTGACCCACATGTGCTCCACTGCAGCTCCAGTCCCGTAGATCTGACCCACAGCAGCCCATGCCCCATCGATCTGACTCTCATCAGCCACACAGCAGCTCCTGACCCATACATCTGACCCAAATCTGCCCCACACCATCTCCTGCCCCATAGATCTAACTCACATGTGCCCCACAGCAGCTCCTGCCCCATAGATCTGACCCACAGCAGCTCCTGCCCTATAGATCTGATTCAAATCTGCCCCACAGCAGCTCCTGCTCCATAGATCTGACCCACATGTACCCAAGAGCAGCTCTGCCCAATTGATTTGACGCACATCAGCCCCACAGGAGATTCTGCCCCATAGATCTGACCCACATCAGCCCCACTGCAGCTCCTGCCCCATCGATCTGACCCTCATCAGCCCCACAGCATCTCCTGCCCCATAGATCTGACCCACATCAGACCCACAGCAGCTGCTGACCCATAGATCTGACCCAAATCAGCCCCGCAGCAGCTCCTGGCCCATTGATCTGACCCACATGTGCCCCACAGCTGCTCCAAAATCATAGATCTGACCCACATCAGTCCAACAGCAGATTTTGCACCATAGATATGTCCCTCATATTCCCCACAGCAACTCCTGCCCCATAGATCTGACCTACATCATCCCCTCTGCAGCTCCTGCCCCATAGGTCTGACCCACATGTGCCCCACAGCAGCTCCTGCCATATAGATCTGACCCACATATGCCCCACAGCAGCTCCTGCCCCATAGATCTGAACCACATCAGCCGCACAGCAGCTCCTGCCCCATAGATCTGAGTCACATATGTCGCACAGCAGCTCCTGCCCCATAGATCTGACCCACATCTGTCGCACAGCAGCTCCTGCCACATAGATCAGACCAACATCAGCCCCACAGCAGCTCCTGCCCCATAGATCTGACCCCCATCAGCCCCACAACAGCTCCTGCCCCATAGATCTAACCCACATCAGCCCCACAGCCGCTCCTGCCTTATAGATCTTACCCAAATCTGCCCCACAGCTGCTCCTGCCCCATTGATCAGACCAACAGCAGCTCTTCCCCATAGATCTGACCCACAGCATCTCCTGCCCCATAGATCTGACCCACATCAGACCCACAGCAGCTGCTGACCCATAGATCTGACCCACATCTGCCCCACAGCAGCTCCTGCCCCATAGATCTGACCCACAGCATCTCCTGCCCCATAGTTCTGACCCACATCATCCCCACAGCAGCTCCTGCCCCATAGATCTGACCCCCATCAGCCCCACAACAGCTCCTGCCCCATAGATCTAACCCACATCAGACCCACAGCAGCTCCTGCCCCATACATCTGACACACATCATATGTAAAGCAGCTGCTGCCCAATAGATATGACCCACAGCAGCTTCAGCCCCAAGGATCTGACCCACATCAGCCCCACAGCAGCTCCTGCCCCATAGATCTGACCCACATATGCCCCACAGCAGCTCCTGCCCCATAGATCTGACCCACATCTGTCGCACAGCAGCTCCTGCCCCATACATCTGACCCAAGTCAGCCCCACAGCAGCTCCTGCCTCATAGATCTGACCCAAGTCAGCCCCACAGCAGCTCCTGCCTTATAGATATGACCCCCATCAGCCCCACAGCAGCTTCTACCCCATAGATCTGACCCACATGTGCTCCACTGCAGCTCCAGTCCCGTAGATCTGACCCACAGCAGCCCATGCCCCATCGATCTGACTCTCATCAGCCACACAGCAGCTCCTGACCCATACATCTGACCCAAATCTGCCCCACACCATCTCCTGCCCCATAGATCTAACTCACATGTGCCCCACAGCAGCTCCTGCCCCATAGATCTGACCCACAGCAGCTCCTGCCCTATAGATCTGATTCAAATCTGCCCCACAGCAGCTCCTGCTCCATAGATCTGACCCACATGTAACCAAGAGCAGCTCTGCCCCATTGATTTGACCCACATCAGCCCCACAGTAGCTCCTGCCCCATAGATCTGACCCCCATCAGCCCCACTGCAGCTCCTGCCCCATAGATCTGACCCATATCAGCCCCACAGCAGCTGCTGACCCATAGATCTGACCCAAATCAGCCCCGCAGCAGCTCCTGGCCCATTGATCTGACCCACATGTGCCCCACAGCTGCTCCAAAATCATAGATCTGACCCACATCAGTCCAACAGCAGATTTTGCACCATAGATATGTCCCTCATATTCCCCACAGCAACTCCTGCCCCATAGATCTGACCTACATCATCCCCTCTGCAGCTCCTGCCCCATAGGTCTGACCCACATGTGCCCCACAGCAGCTCCTGCCATATAGATCTGACCCACATATGCCCCACAGCAGCTCCTGCCCCATAGATCTGAACCACATCAGCCGCACAGCAGCTCCTGCCCCATAGATCTGACCCACATCTGTCGCACAGCAGCTCCTGCCCCATAGATCTGACCCACATCTGTCGCACAGCAGCTCCTGCCACATAGATCAGACCAACATCAGCCCCACAGCAGCTCCTGCCCCATAGATCTGACCCCCATCAGCCCCACAACAGCTCCTGCCCCATAGATCTAACCCACATCAGCCCCACAGCCGCTCCTGCCTTATAGATCTTACCCAAATCTGCCCCACAGCTGCTCCTGCCCCATTGATCAGACCAACAGCAGCTCTTCCCCATAGATCTGACCCACAGCATCTCCTGCCCCATAGATCTGACCCACATCAGACCCACAGCAGCTGCTGACCCATAGATCTGACCCACATCTGCCCCACAGCAGCTCCTGCCCCATATTCCTGATCCACATGTTCCCCACAGTAGCTCCTGCCCCATAGATCTGACCCACAGCATCTCCTGCCCCATAGTTCTGACCCACATCAGCCCCACAGCAGCTCCTGCCCCATAGATCTGACCCCCATCAGCCCCACAACAGCTCCTGCCCCATAGATCTAACCCACATCAGACCCACAGCAGCTCCTGCCCCATACATCTGACACACATCATATGTAAAGCAGCTGCTGCCCAATAGATATGACCCACAGCAGCTTCAGCCCCAAGGATCTGACCCACATCAGCCCCACAGCAGCTCCTGCCCCATAGATCTGACCCACATATGCCCCACAGCAGCTCCTGCCCCATAGATCTGACCCACATCTGTCGCACAGCAGCTCCTGCCCCATACATCTGACCCAAGTCAGCCCCACAGCAGCTCCTGCCTCATAGATCTGACCCAAGTCAGCCCCACAGCAGCTCCTGCCTTATAGATATGACCCCCATCAGCCCCACAGCAGCTTCTACCCCATAGATCTGACCCACATGTGCTCCACTGCAGCTCCAGTCCCGTAGATCTGACCCACAGCAGCCCATGCCCCATCGATCTGACTCTCATCAGCCACACAGCAGCTCCTGACCCATACATCTGACCCAAATCTGCCCCACACCATCTCCTGCCCCATAGATCTAACTCACATGTGCCCCACAGCAGCTCCTGCCCCATAGATCTGACCCACAGCAGCTCCTGCCCTATAGATCTGATTCAAATCTGCCCCACAGCAGCTCCTGCTCCATAGATCTGACCCACATGTAACCAAGAGCAGCTCTGACCCATTGATTTGACCCACATCAGCCCCACAGTAGCTCCTGCCCCATAGATCTGACCCCCATCAGCCCCACTGCAGCTCCTGCCCCATAGATCTGACCCATATCAGCCCCACAGCAGCTGCTGACCCATAGATCTGACCCAAATCAGCCCCGCAGCAGCTCCTGGCCCATTGATCTGACCCACATGTGCCCCACAGCTGCTCCAAAATCATAGATCTGACCCACATCAGTCCAACAGCAGATTTTGCACCATAGATATGTCCCTCATATTCCCCACAGCAACTCCTGCCCCATAGATCTGACCTACATCATCCCCTCTGCAGCTCCTGCCCCATAGGTCTGACCCACATGTGCCCCACAGCAGCTCCTGCCATATAGATCTGACCCACATATGCCCCACAGCAGCTCCTGCCCCATAGATCTGAACCACATCAGCCGCACAGCAGCTCCTGCCCCATAGATCTGACCCACATCTGTCGCACAGCAGCTCCTGCCACATAGATCAGACCAACATCAGCCCCACAGCAGCTCCTGCCCCATAGATCTGACCCACATCAGCCCCACAGCAGCTCCTGCCCCATATTCCTGATCCACATGTTCCCCACAGTAGCTCCTGCCCCATAGATCTGACCCACAGCATCTCCTGCCCCATAGTTCTGACCCACATCAGCCCCACAGCAGCTCCTGCCCCATAGATCTGACCCACATATGCCCCACAGCAGCTCCTGCCCCATAGATCTGACCCACATCTGTCGCACAGCAGCTCCTGCCCCATACATCTGACCCAAGTCAGCCCCACAGCAGCTCCTGCCTCATAGATCTGACCCAAGTCAGCCCCACAGCAGCTCCTGCCTTATAGATATGACCCCCATCAGCCCCACAGCAGCTTCTACCCCATAGATCTGACCCACATGTGCTCCACTGCAGCTCCAGTCCCATAGATCTGACCCACAGCAGCCCATGCCCCATAGATCTGACCCTCATCAGCCACACAGCAGCTCCTGCCACATACATCTGACCCAAATCTGCCCCACACCATCTCCTGCCCCATAGATCTAACTCACATGTGCCCCACAGCAGCTCCTGCCCCATAGATCTGACCCACAGCAGCTCCTGCCCTATAGATCTGATTCAAATCTGCCCCACAGCAGCTCCTGCTCCATAGATCTGACCCACATGTACCCAAGAGCAGCTCTGCCCAATTGATTTGACGCACATCAGCCCCACAGGAGATTCTGCCCCATAGATCTGACCCACATCAGCCCCACTGCAGCTCCTACCCCATAGATCTGACCCTCATCAGCCCCACAGCATCTCCTGCCCCATA
This sequence comes from Coturnix japonica, assembly GCF_054131305.1. Classification (NCBI taxonomy): domain Eukaryota; kingdom Metazoa; phylum Chordata; class Aves; order Galliformes; family Phasianidae; genus Coturnix; species Coturnix japonica. Next base: position 1,380,869 of record NW_028188945.1, on the reverse strand, counting down.
GATCTGACCCACATCAGACCCACAGCAGCTGCTGACCCATAGATCTGACCCAAATCAGCCCCGCAGCAGCTCCTGGCCCATTGATCTGACCCACATGTGCCCCACAGCTGCTCCAAAATCATAGATCTGACCCACATCAGTCCAACAGCAGATTTTGCACCATAGATATGTCCCTCATATTCCCCACAGCAACTCCTGCCCCATAGATCTGACCTACATCATCCCCTCTGCAGCTCCTGCCCCATAGGTCTGACCCACATGTGCCCCACAGCAGCTCCTGCCATATAGATCTGAACCACATCAGCCGCACAGCAGCTCCTGCCCCATAAATCTAAGTCACATATGTCGCACAGCAGCTCCTGCCCCATAGATCTGACCCACATCTGTCGCACACCAGCTCCTGCCACATAGATCAGACCAACATCAGCCCCACAGCAGCTCCTGCCCCATAGATCTGACCCCCATCAGCCCCACAACAGCTCCTGCCCCATAGATCTAACCCACATCAGCCCCACAGCCGCTCCTGCCTTATAGATCTTACCCAAATCTGCCCCACAGCTGCTCCTGCCCCATTGATCAGACCAACAGCAGCTCTTCCCCATAGATCTGACCCACAGCATCTCCTGCCCCATAGATCTGACCCACATCAGACCCACAGCAGCTGCTGACCCATAGATCTGACCCACATCTGCCCCACAGCAGCTCCTGCCCCATATTCCTGACCCACATGTTCCCCACAGTAGCTCCTGCCCCATAGATCTGACCCACAGCATCTCCTGCCCCATAGTTCTGACCCACATCAGCCCCACAGCAGCTCCTGCCCCATAGATCTGACCCCCATCAGCCCCACAACAGCTCCTGCCCCATAGATCTAACCCACATCAGACCCACAGCAGCTCCTGCCCCATACATCTGACACACATCATATGTAAAGCAGCTGCTGCCCAATAGATATGACCCACAGCAGCTTCAGCCCCAAGGATCTGACCCACATCAGCCCAACAGCAGCTCCTGCCCCATAGATCTGACCCACATATGTCCCACAGCAGCTCCTGCCCCATACATCTGACCCAAGTCAGCCCCACAGCAGCTCCTGCCTCATAGATCTGACCCAAGTCAGCCCCACAGCAGCTCCTGCCTTATAGATATGACCCCCATCAGCCCCACAGCAGCTTCTACCCCATAGATCTGACCCACATGTGCTCCACTGCAGCTCCAGTCCCGTAGATCTGACCCACAGCAGCCCATGCCCCATAGATCTGACTCTCATCAGCCACACAGCAGCTCCTGACCCATACATCTGACCCAAATCTGCCCCACACCATCTCCTGCCCCATAGATCTAACTCACATGTGCCCCACAGCAGCTCCTGCCCCATAGATCTGACCCACAGCAGCTCCTGCCCTATAGATCTGATTCAAATCTGCCCCACAGCAGCTCCTGCTCCATAGATCTGACCCACATGTACCCAAGAGCAGCTCTGCCCAATTGATTTGACGCACATCAGCCCCACAGGAGATTCTGCCCCATAGATCTGACCCACATCAGCCCCACTGCAGCTCCTGCCCCATCGATCTGACCCTCATCAGCCCCACAGCATCTCCTGCCCCATAGATCTGACCCACATCAGACCCACAGCAGCTGCTGACCCATAGATCTGACCCAAATCAGCCACGCAGCAGCTCCTGGCCCATTGATCTGACCCACATGTGCCCCACAGCTGCTCCAAAATCATAGATCTGACCCACATCAGTCCAACAGCAGATTTTGCACCATAGATATGTCCCTCATATTCCCCACAGCAACTCCTGCCCCATAGATCTGACCTACATCATCCCCTCTGCAGCTCCTGCCCCATAGGTCTGACCCACATGTGCCCCACAGCAGCTCCTGCCATATAGATCTGACCCACATATGCCCCACAGCAGCTCCTGCCCCATAGATCTGAACCACATCAGCCGCACAGCAGCTCCTGCCCCATAGATCTGAGTCACATATGTCGCACAGCAGCTCCTGCCCCATAGATCTGACCCACATCTGTCGCACAGCAGCTCCTGCCACATAGATCAGACCAACATCAGCCCCACAGCAGCTCCTGCCCCATAGATCTGACCCCCATCAGCCCCACAACAGCTCCTGCCCCATAGATCTAACCCACATCAGCCCCACAGCCGCTCCTGCCTTATAGATCTTACCCAAATCTGCCCCACAGCTGCTCCTGCCCCATTGATCAGACCAACAGCAGCTCTTCCCCATAGATCTGACCCACAGCATCTCCTGCCCCATAGATCTGACCCACATCAGACCCACAGCAGCTGCTGACCCATAGATCTGACCCACATCTGCCCCACAGCAGCTCCTGCCCCATAGATCTGACCCACAGCATCTCCTGCCCCATAGTTCTGACCCACATCAGCCCCACAGCAGCTCCTGCCCCATAGACCTGACCCACATCAGCCCCACAGCCGCTCCTGCCTTATAGATCTTACCCATATCTGCCCCACTGCTGCTCCTGCCCCATTGATCAGACCAACAGCAGCTCTTCCCCATAGATCTGACCCACAGCATCTCCTGCCCCATAGATCTGACCCACAGCATCTCCTGCCCCATAGATCTGACCCACATCAGCCCCACAGCAGCTCCTGCCCCATAGATCTGACCCACATCAGACCCACAGCTGCTCCTGCCCCATTAATCAGACCAACAGCAGCTCTTCCCCATAGATCTGACCCACAGCATCTCCTGCCCCATAGATCTGACCCACATCAGACCCACAGCAGCTGCTGACCCATAGATCTGACCCACATCTGCCCCACAGCAGCTCCTGCCCCATAGACCTGACCCACATCAGCCCCACAGCAGCTCCTGCCCCATAGATCTGACCCCCATCAGCCCCACAACAGCTCCTGCCCCATACATCTGACACACATCATATGTAAAGCAGCTGCTGCCCAATAGATATGACCCACAGCAGCTTCAGCCCCAAGGATCTGACCCACATCAGCCCCACAGCAGCTCCTGCCCCATAGATCTGACCCACATATGCCCCACAGCAGCTCCTGCCCCATAGATCTGACCCACATCTGTCGCACAGCAGCTCCTGCCCCATACATCTGACCCATGTCAGCCCCACAGCAGCTCCTGCCTCATAGATCTGACCCACATCAGACCCACAGCAGCTCCTGCCCCATACATCTGACACACATCATATGTAAAGCAGCTGCTGCCCAATAGATATGACCCACAGCAGCTTCAGCCCCAAGGATCTGACCCACATCAGCCCCACAGCAGCTCCTGCCCCATAGATCTGACCCACATATGCCCCACAGCAGCTCCTGCCCCATAGATCTGACCCACATCTGTCGCACAGCAGCTCCTGCCCCATACATCTGACCCATGTCAGCCCCACAGCAGCTCCTGCCTCATAGATCTGACCCACGTCAGCCCCACAGCAACTCCTGCCCTTATAGATCTGACCCCCATCAGCCCCACAGCAGCTTCTACCCCATAGATCAGACCCACATCAGCCCCACAGCAGCTTCTACCCCATAGATCTGACCCACATGTGCTCCACTGCAGCTCCAGTCCCGTAGATCTGACCCACAGCAGCCCATGCCCCATAGATCTGACCCTCATCAGCCACACAGCAGCTCCTGACCCATACATCTGACCCAAATCTGCCCCACACCATCTCCTGCCCCATAGATCTAACTCACATGTGCCCCACAGCAGCTCCTGCCCATAGATCTGACCCACAGCAGCTCCTGCCCTATAGATCTGATTCAAATCTGCCCCACAGCAGCTCCTGCTCCATAGATCTGACCCACATGTACCCAAGAGCAGCTCTGCCCCATTGATTTGGCCCACATCAGGCCCACAGGAGATCCTGCCCCATAGATCTGACCCCCATCAGCCCCACTGCAGCTCCTGCCCCATAGATCTAACCCATATCAGCCCCACAGCAGCTCCTGCCAGATAGATCTGACCTACATCATCTCCACTGCAGCTCCTGACCCATAGATCTGACCACATCTGCCCCACTGCTGCTCCTGCCCCATAGATCTGACCCAAATCTGCCCCACAGCAGATCCTGCCAAATAGATCTTAACCACAGCAGCTCCTGCCCCATAGATCTGACCCACATCAGCCCCACAGCAGCTCCTACACCATAGATCTGACCCACATCTGCCACACACCTTCTCCTACCCCATAGATCTTACCCACTTCTGCCCCACAGCAGCTCCTGCCCCATAGCTCTGACCCACATCTGCACCACAGCAGCTCCTCCCCATAGATCTAACACCCATCAGCCTCACAGCAGCTCCTGCCCCATAGATATGCCCTACATCTGCCCCACAGCAGCTCCTGCACCAAAGATCTGACCCACATCTGCAACACAGCAGCTCCTGCACCATAAATCTGACCAACATCAGGCCCACATCTGTTCCTGCCTCATAGATCTGACCCACAGCAGCTCCTGCCCCATAGATCTGACCCACATTTGTCACACAGCAGCTCCTGCCCCGTAGATCTGCCTCAATTGCGCCCCACAGCAGCTTTCGCCCAATAGATCTGACCCACATGTGCCCACAGCAGCTACTACCTCATAGATCTGACCCACATCAGCCCCACAGCCGCTCCTGCCTTATAGATCTTACCCAAATCTGCCCCACTGCTGCTCCTGCCCCATTGATGAGACCAACAGCAGCTCTTCCCCATAGATCTGACCAACATGTTCCCCACAGCAGCTCCTGCCCCATAGATCTGACCCACATCAGACCCACAGCAGCTCCTGCCCCATAGACCTGTCCCACATGTTCCCCACAGCAGCTCCAGCCCCATAGATCTGACCCACAGCATCTCCTGCCCCATAGATCTGACCCACATCAACCCCACAGCAGCTCCTGCCCCATAGATCTGACCCACATCAGCCCCACAGCAGCTCCTGCCCCATAGATCTGACCCAAATCTGCCCCACAGCAGCTCCTGCCTCATAGATCTGACCCACGTCAGCCCCACAGCAGCTCCTGCCTTATAGATATGACCCCCATCAGCCCCACAGCAGCTTCTACCCCATAGATCTGACTCACATGTGCTCCACTGCAGCTCCAGTACCGTAGATCTGACCCACAGCAGCCCATGCCCCATAGATCTGACCCTCATCAGCCACACAGCAGCTCCTGACCAATACATCTGACCCAAATCTGCCCCATACCATCTCCTGCCCCATAGATCTAACTCACATGTGCCCCACAGCAGCTCCTGCCCATAGATCTGACCCACAGCAGCTCCTGCCCCATAGATCTGATTCAAATCTGCCCCACAGCAGCTCCTGCTCCATAGATCTCACCCGCATGTGCCCCAGAGCAGCTCTGCCCCATTGATTTGACCCACATCAGCCCCACAGGAGATCCTGCCCCATAGATCTGACCCACATCAGCCCCACTGCAGCTCCTGCCCTATAGATCTGACCAACATCAGCCCCACATCAGCTCCTGCGCCATACATCTGACCCAAATCTGCCCCACACCATCTCCTGCCCCATAGATCTAACTCACATGTGCCCCACAGCAGCTCCTGCTCCATAGATCTGACCCACAGCAGCTCCTGCCCTATAGATCTGATTCAAATCTGCCCCACTGCAGCTCCTGCTCCATAGATCAGACCCACATGTGCCCCAGAGCAGCTCTGCCCCATTGATTTGACCCACATCAACCCACAGGAGATCCTGCCCATAGATCTGACCCACATCAGCCCCCTGCAGCTCCTGCCCTATAGATCTGACCCACATCAGCCCCACAGCAGCTCCTGCCCCATAGATCTGACCCACATCTGCTCCACAGCATCTCCTGCCCCATAGATCTGACCCCCATCTGCCCCACAGCAGCTCCTGCCTCATACATCTGACTCACAGCATCTCCTGCCCCATAGAACTGACCCACATCAGCCACAGCAGCTCCTGCCCCATAGATCTGACCCACATCAGCCCCACAGCAGCTCCTGCCCCATAGATCTGACCCACATCAGACCCACAGCTGCTCCTGCCCCATTGATCAGACCAACAGCAGCTCTTCCCCATAGATCTTTCCCACAGCATCTCCTGCCCCATAGAACTGACCCACATCAGCCACAGCAGCTGCTGACCCATAGATCTGACCCACATCTGCCCCACAGCAGCTCCTGCCCCATAGATCTGACCCACATCAGCCCCACAGCCGCTCCTGCCTTATAGATCTTACTCAAATCTGCCCCACTGCTGCTCCTGCCCCATTGATCAGACCAACAGCAGCTCCTGCCCCATAGATCTGACCTACAGCATCTCCTGCCCCATAGATCTGACCCACATCAGCCCCACAGCAGCTCCTGCCCCATAGATCTGACCCACATCAGACCCACAGCTGCTCCTGCCCCATTGATCAGACCAACAGCAGCTCTTCCCCATAGATCTGACCCACAGCATCTCCTGCCCCATAGATCTGACCTACATCATCCCCTCTGCATCTCCTGCCCCATAGGTCTGACCTACATGTGCCCCACAGCAGCTCCTGCCATATAGATTTGACCCACATATGCCCCACAGCAGCTCCTGCCCCATAGATCTGACCCACATCAGCCCCACAGCAGCTCCTGCCCCATAGATCTGACCCAAGTCAGCCCCACAGCAGCTGCTGCCTTATAGATAAGACCCACGTCAGCCCCAGAGCAGTTTCTACCCTATAGATCTGACCCACATGTGCTCCACTGCAGCTCCAGTCCCGTAGATCTGACCCACAGTAGCCCATGCCCCATAGGTCTGACCAACATCAGCCGCACAGCAGCTCCTGACCCATACATCTGACCCAAATCTGCCCCACACCATCTCCTGCCCCATAGATCTAACTCACATGTGCCCCACAGCAGCTCCTGCCCATAGATCTGACCCACAGCAGCTCCTGCCCTATAGATCTGATTCAAATCTGCCCCACAGCAGCTCCTGCTCCATAGATCTGACCCACATGTACCCCAGAGCAGCTCTGCCCCATTGATTTGACGCACATCAGCCCCACAGGAGATTCTGCCCCATAGATCTGACCCACATCAGCCCCACTGCAGCTCCTGCCCCATAGATCTGACCCTCATCAGCCCCATAGCATATCCCGCTCCATAGATCTTAACCGTATCAGCCCCACAGCAGCTCCTGCCCCATAGATCTGACCCACATCTGCCCCACAGCAGCTCCTGCCCCATAGATCTGACCCACATCAGACCCACAGCAGCTGCTGACCCATAGATCTGACGCAAATCAGCCCCGCAGCAGCTCCTGGCCCATAGATCTGACCCACATGTGCCCCACAGCTGCTCCAAACTCATAGATCTGACCCACATCAGTCCAACAGCAGATTTTGCACCATAGATATGTCCCTCATCTGCCCCACAGAAACTCCTGCCCCATAGATCTGACCTATATCATCCCCTCTGCAGCTCCTGCCCCATAGGTCTGACCCACATGTGCCCCACAGCAGCTCCTGCCATATAGATCTGACCCACATATGCCCCACAGCAGCTCCTGCCCCATAGATCTGACCCACATCAGCCGCACAGCAGGTCCTACCCCATAGATCTCACCCACATCAGCCCCACAGCTGCTCCACGGCACTGTTTCCCGGGCTCAGTGCGGCTCGCGAGCTTTGCGGCGCCGGCTATGCGTTTTTGCCTGCGGAGACACCACGGGAGCGACATTTGGCTGATTCCGAGGAACGTCCGAGCCGAGCGGTGCCCGCCGGGAGCGGTTGGACCGTGCCCGCACACTTGAGCGGGGTCCGTTCGAGCCGGAAATCCGGACTGCGGGCAGGCCGCGTAGCGAGGGATGGCGAAAGAGCGTCGGGAAGCCGCAACCGGAAAACTCCACAGTCCGGCGCTCAACCTCGCTCGACTGCGCCCGCTCGTTTCCGCCTCTGGAGACGAGCACGCGCTCGCTCCTGTAGACGAAAACGGAAGGCGTAAGAAAAAACTGCTTCTGAAAAGAACGGCGCCGACTACCGGCAGCGGCGCCGAGGGTAAGCGGCGCTCTACGTCGACGTAACGGTAGGTAAGAAACTACAGCGCCCCCCCAGCAAGCTCCGGAGCTTTAGCGCCCCCCATCTCACAGGGCGGCAAAGCCTAGCCGAAAGCGGGTAGACCTGGCAGCTACACGCAAGCCGCACGGGCAGCGACCCCTAGCCGCCGCCGCCGAGCCCCACGGCCTGCTCGGAGCCGGGTAGACCGTGCCGACCTAGCCGAGCCGCATAGGCAGCGACCTCTAGCAGCCGCAGCCGAGCACCACGGCCCGCTCGGAGCCGGGTAGACCGTGCCGACCTAGTCGAGCCGCATGGGCAGCGACGCCTAGCCGC
>NW_028188945.1:1357500-1360000 GCF_054131305.1 Coturnix japonica | reverse complement strand
CGCGGCGCGGGGAGACGCCTGCCCACGCTCACTCTCTCTCGCCTTTCGCCCCGATTTTGACGGGTTCCCCGCTCGCGGAACGAGCGAGCGCAAGAGTCCGGGGCCGAACTGCGACACGGGCAGCGAACATCCGACCGACGGAGGCCACCGGACCGAGCGAACCAAGCGGCGCACCAGAAAGCCGCAACCGTAAAACTCCACAGCCCGGCGCTCAACCGCGCTCGCCTGCGCCCGCTCGTTGCCGCCTCTGGAGACGAGCACGCGCTCGTTCCTGCAGACGAAAACGGAAGGCCTAAGAAAAAACTGCTTCGGAAAAGAACGGCGCCGACTACCGGCAGCGGCGCCGAGGGTAAGCGGCGCTCTCCGTCGACGTAGCGGTAGGTAAGAAACTACAGCGACCCCCCGGCAAGCTCCGGAGCTTTAGCGCCCCCCATCTCACAGGGCGGCAAAGCCTAGCCGAAAGCAGGTAGACCTGGCAGCTACACGCAAGAGGCACGGGCAGCGACCCCTAGCCGCCGCCGCCGAGCACCACGGCCCGCTCGGAGCTGGGTAGACCGTGCCGACCTAGTCGAGCCGCATAGGCAGCGACCCCTAGCCCCCGCCGCCGAGCACCACGGCCCGCTCGGAGCCGGGTAGACCGTGCCGACCTAGCCGAGCCGCATAGGCAGCGACCCCTAGCCGCCGCCGCCGAGCACCACGGCCCGCTCGGAGCCAAGTAGACCGTGCCGACCTAGTCGAGACGCATGGGAAGCGACGCCTAGCCGCCGACGCCGTGCCCCCCCCCCCTCCCTTCCCCCCACCCTTCGGAGACGCTCAGAGCCGGTTAGACAGTGCCGGCGCAGCGCAGCAGCCACGAGAGCGACACTTGGCCACTTCCGCGGAACGTCCGAGCCGATCGGAGCCCACCGGGAGAGGCTGGACCGTGCCGGCGCACTCGAGCCGCCGCGGCTGAGACCGCCGGACACCACCGCGGAACGTCCAAACCGAACGGAGCCCGCCGGGAGACGTTGGACCGTGCCGGCGCACTCGAGCCGCGATGGCCAGGGGTCGAGCCGTGTTGACCGTGCCGGAGCACCGGAGGTGCCACGGAGACGCCACTCGGCCGCAGCCGCGGAACGACCAGTGTGCACGTATGAGCCGGCCGCTGTTCGCCAGGTCGGGGCGCACCCGGGCATCTCGGTTCGGCCTTGCTTGAAGCTGGTCGTCCCGCCACCGCCACCGCGGTTTTGCCCTTTTGTCTGCGTGTTTGTTTGTTTGTCCGCTCGTTCGTACTTTGGTCCGTTCGATTGTTTGTCCATGCACCCACGAGCCCTCTCGGTTTTATTATTTTCCGTTTGTTTGTTTGTTTGTTTGTTTTTCTCGTGGGTTCTTCTTTACTTTCCCCTCTTTTAGTTTTTGAAAAAGCCACCCCGCCCCCCCCCCGCTTCCCCGGCTCTGCAGGAAGAGCGTGGGCGCGTGCGCGGGCCCCACCAACCGGGGTTCGTTCGGGCCGGATATCCGGACTGCGGGCTGGCCGCGTGGCGAGGGATGGCAAAAGAGCGGCGGGAAGACGGCAGCGGCGAGATGTGGGCCGGCGGGAGGCGTCCGCGCCCCCCGCGGGGTTCGCGCCTAGCCTCTCTCCCATCCGGCAGATGAGCTGGAACGGTACGTGGGATTTTCAGTGGGAGGAGGAGGTGGTAGCGGTGGTGGCGGTGGTGGCGGTGGTGGTGGTGGCGGCGGGGCTGGTCGGTGGCGAGGCGTTTTGGCGGGCTCCGGTCGCCGAGTCGAGCCGCCATTGGGCTGAGCCGTCAGGAGCACCCCGGCGGAAAAAGGAAAGAAAAGAAAAAAACCAAATGGGCCAATCGGGTCCAAACAAATAACCGAGCGAGTGACCGACCAAACAAAAAAAAAACAAAAACAAAAACAAACAAACAAATAAAAAAACACGGTCGCGGGCCGGTCGGGCGAGATGCGTCCGGGAGAGGGCGGGTTGTGGGCTAGGGCCGGGGTGGGGGCAGGCGGAGGCGGGCCGCCGTTGGGTACGGGTCGGGTTCCCGCTTGTGCGGTGTGGACTGGGGGGGGGGGGAAAGGTGGAAGACGGACGCGGAGCCGGGAAGATCAGGCGCCGGCCGGCAGCCAGGTCTACCCGCATACCCGCAACCCCGTTGCGGACCCCCCCATCCCTCCCCGGCCACGCAAGCGACCCCCTTCTTCGTGACAGAGGCCGTGCCGGGCCTACTCACGCGCGGGTGACGAGGAGAAAGTGAAGAGTAGGGAAGGGAAGGAAAGGGAAGGGAAGGGAAGGGAAGGGAAGGGAAGGGAAGGGAAGGGAAGGGAAGGGAAGGGAAGGGAAGGGAAGGGAAGGGAAGGGAAGGGAAGGGAAGGGAAGGGAAGGGAAGGGAAGGGAAGGGAAGCCAGAAGTCAAAGAAAAGTAGAAGAGAAGAAGGTGTGAAAAAGTACAGATAGATCGTAAAATGTCGCAGTAAAATAAAATAATAAAATAAAATAAAATAAAAGTAAT